>NW_016690186.1:6129312-6155579 GCF_001604755.1 Lepidothrix coronata | reverse complement strand
TTTGAGCTGTTTGCTTTGATGGCTTTACTTGGCAACTGCACTAAGTGAAATTCTTTGCTTGAACTCTTTGTGTGCTATCTCTCTCTGCATTTAAATTGTGGTCTCTAATGTCTAAATCATTCATACTGAGAATATTTTGTCCTACCTCTGCTATCATTCCCTCCTCATAATTCTAGATGTTATTTAGGTCATCTCAAGAGTTTCCCATTTGCCTTATTTAAAAAAAAAACAAAACTGAAATCTCATTTCTCTGAAAATCTCATTTCATTCCAATTGCTTATAACAGGTACTCTAGGCTGAGAAAAATCTCTTACTCTAAACCTCAAAACAATGTGTTAGAAAGAATTAACTAATGGTGGTTACTGAAGAACATAACTCTTTTTCAACTTGGTAGGGGAATCAAATTCTTTACTTTAACTTCTAAGCATATAGCATCTTGCATTTATACAGATATTCTATAACTGGTTAGTCCAAAATACTTATCAGTCTGTTATCTTCAAGCTCTCTGATGCTTTTGGACCCATATGCACATACAGTCAGGCAGTTAGTGTTACAATTACATCACCTGTGGTAGGACAAAGGAGAAGATCAGATTAAAAAAAAGAAACAAAACCAACCAAACAAACAAAGCCCAAATAAAAAGCACCACAAAACCCGATGACACTTTAAAAATTATTTTCACAGGCTAAAAAAATTGTAGTTCAAATCAAATTTGAGTTCTAAGCTCTTAGATTCTCTAGCCTTCATATTATTTTAATATCTGTCAGTTTTGTCTCAGTTATGCAATGCAGGTATAGCAAGTACTTAAGCTTAAAAGGCTGTGCCTGTCTTACAACATCAGTGCATTCTGCAACGTGTCCCACAGTCTCCAAGCTGCATGCCTGGGCTTTCTTCCAAGAGAGAGCAAAGTGAAGGTTTCATCATCCCAATGCAGGGCCACACTGCAGCTGCAAGGAGAACTGTGGGATTCATTACTGTGGGTGTGCACAGAAACCCAAAAAGCATTGCTTTTTTATCAAGTGAGTAATACAGACACAGCTCGGTTCTCAGTAAGAGAGGTCAAGCATAAGGGAAAGACAGACTTATGGTTTTTAGAGGGAAAAGCAAATTTCTGCTCATCTTACCAAAACTACTGCTGTTTGTGAATTAACTAGAGAGAGTAAACAGCAGTCTAACCCTCAGGATATTTGCTGACTTGTGCCAGAGGTCTTCGTTGTGGTGCTGATTTCCAGGACAGTACTGATGGTTTATCCAAGGTATTTTTCAAGTAAAATGGACATGTTGCAAGGCAGCAAGGGAAGGAATCAAACTGATTTATCTCATGCTGTAGAAGAACACTGCAGTAACTAGGCTATTAAGTAGAAAAAGAGCAGTCATATTTTGCAAAACAGAAATTACTCTTACTCTGCTCACCTAAAGAAAGCTCATGCTACTACTCGTATTCACTTCAGGATTTCTGGACTGAGGATCCCAAGTGGATTTCCTAACGACTGCAGGGAATGCAGTTGGGGTTGGATTATTAGATTAATCATATCCCTGTTGTTTCCCTGTAGATCAGCTCTTCCTCATGACCTACTTGTGGTTAAGCTTAAGCAAGGTAGCAGAGAAGTCATCCCAGGTATCTGACATATTTGGTGGAAAGAAATAGACAGCTCCTGTGACAGATTCAAATTTTCAAACACAGGACTTAACACCATTCACTGTGAAGGTCCCTGTAACTCCAATTAAGCTTCAGAACCTAAGAATTCCTGCATCCATGTGCCTTGCTCACATTTGCGCCCATAACCAGAAAAAGGGTGAAGCCTCTAATTCTTGACACCTAAGAGGTAACTTGGTTCTGCCCCTCTGAGGTTCAGCAGTGGGCATACCGCTGTTTTACAGCACCAAATGAAAAATTATACCCTAAAAGCAAAATTTGAAGAACCTTTTGAAACCAATTATGGTAACCTTTGCTGAACACATTAGGCTGAAATATTTGCTTCAATTTGACTTTTTGTGTTTGCTTTCTCCTACAGTCATGATTTTAATTTGTCTGTGTTTTGTTGCTTCAGATAATTTTGAAGTGTTCTGTGTATTACTTAAATAGTAACCTTGACATTGTTATTCAACCACACTGACCTCTAACACAATTAGCTTTTTTTTTTGGATTGATAATAACTGGAAAAATATGCAAATATCTTTTAATCTCTTTACTCAATGCTGAGGTTTGGTTTGTCCTTTTTTTTTGTTCATACTTATGATCAGTTTTCCAATCAACATTTATATGGGGCCTTTAATATGGGGCCTTCCTTAATGATGAGAGTTTTTCTTATTAATTCAGAATATCTAGGGGCTAGAAGAGGTGTTTTATCTTCCTAGCTCCTGGCAGGAAAGAAATAATACATTCAAAGTTGCAAAAAATGTGTATAGTTTTGCTGCATCACCCATGTTTGTTTGATCTTTTTTTCCTCCAACCACCTCTATTGTCTAATAAAAGTAGTTTGTAATTCTTCTCTGCAAGATAATCAAAGTGTGGTACTCAATGACAGAGGCAGAGAATCGTGGCAAAATATTTGGCTGTCACAAGAGACCACAAATTACCCGCCAGTGCTTTCCCAAAACCAGGCATTAAATTAGTGAGGGGAAAGATTAATCCTCTCAAAACGCAGCTTCATCATTCAATACACTTTGTGTGGCTAGGAACAAAGGAAGGCATAGGCAGAGCTGATTCCCATGTTGGGAAGGAGTTGTTTACTCCAGTAGCTTGGGGCACAATGCTCAGTCTAAGGAGGACAATGTTTTCATCATCTTTCATCCCAATGTCTGCCCATATTCATGCAGAGTATTCATCATGATCATAATTGATAGGAGGGCTTTGCCTCTTAATTTTTTCTTTTTGCTTGGCTGCCATCTCTCAGCAAAAAGCTTCTCTTTTTCACCACATTTCTGATGGAGTTAGCTTGCTTTTCTGTGGTTTGGGCCAGGTGAGCAGAAAGCAAATTGACTTTACTCAGCACCCCCCTCAACTGTAGTAAAAGAATCACCATTAAAAGAACTTACAAGAACTGCAGCAAGGCAATGAAATATTGAAATATTTTACCCATCTCCTTCAGCCATCAGTATAATGCCTGATTTAAAAGATAAATAACAAAATCACAATGATATCTAAGGAAAAACCTGGATGGTTGTGCTTGTCAGTCCTCAGTTCACTGACAGACACTAAATGCCCTGACCTGCCTGTCCTGCAGCCTTCACTGCCAATAGTGAGCATCTATTTGTGTAACCTTTGACTAAAAATCTAAGAAAAGAGCTAAGCTGCGAATAAAAATTGAGAGGAGCTTATCTGGGACCTCTGCTCATGCATCCTCTGCTCTGTGGCTCGGGTACCACATTTAAACTCTGCTGCTAAGTCTGCCACATGTTGTAGGTTACTGGTTTCTGTCACCACATCTGCTTCACGTCTTGTTTGGGCACTGTGAGGCTGCACTCCTTGTCATGGAGAACACTGTTCCACTGAACTTGGTGGGTCCTAGTTTGCTTCCTAATATAGAACAGTCTACTCATGCTACTGCTTTCTGTTGCACACAAGGTGATTTCAATAGCACAGGTCTCTGAAAAAAATAGATTGTGTTGCTTCATTGTCCATTTTCTTAGAAAGAGAATTAAATGAAATTTTTATTTTTTGTTCATAGTGAGGGTTTTTTATTGTTTTTACTATTTAAAGAAATCTCAAAGAAATGGGCTCTTGGCACTTTGAATGGTATTTAAGTGCCAGGCAGATGTGGGATTCCAACCAAGTACATTTCTTTTTTTTTTTTATTCAACCCCTACTGTGTTGTGCAGTTGAGCTGGAGGGCCCAGATGTCACTGATGCTCTAAATACCTCTGTAAAATGCAAGTCTGAGGGAAATGCTACAGCTGTGCCACCTCCTCTCATTGTTTCAGGGACATTGCTATCCCCAGGATCAGTGACTTTTGGATAGTATCATGCTGTTCTGAGTACCTCTTGTTACTGCTCATGGATTAGGCAGCATTAAAACAGAGCAGTAATTTGCTTTTGTTGGTATGTGATTTTTAATTTCCCCACTCCCAATAATTTTGTCCCCCTTCACTTCAGTTTTCTCTGTAAAATGTTTCACATTTTTAAAACAAGTGTCTTTTTTCTCAAAGTAAGCCAAGAGAAGAAATATGTCTGCTGTTCTAAACACAATAATGGCCCTGAGAATCTTCAGCCTGACTCAAATTACCCTATATTTCTCCCTTATAATGTTTTCATGTACCTCAGTACAAGAATCACTTTATTACTTTTATAAAAATAGAGCTCACAATACCTCAAACTATTTTGTTTGCAATTTCTTCCATTCAGTAATTTACCTACAGTCCAATACATAAAGGTTTATTTTTGACATTTCTAAATAAAAAAAATCAACACCAAGGGGACCATCAATTTTATTGGAATTGTGAGGATCAACAGAGCAATTTGCAGGTTGTTCTTATTATTTGGATGATAGATTTGAACAACTAGTAAAGTTCACAGTTTATCTGATAAAGGAAAATACAATTAATTTTATTTATAAAGCTATTTCTAAATCTCCTATTCACGGAATATAAATAATGTCATGTAATTTACAGGACAAATTATAGAGCATAAACAATTAATATTCTCAATGATCAGCTCATGAATGAGTCATGAGTTAAAATTTATTGACACAAGCTATTGACTGAAGAACTGTAAATGGAAAAATATATTTGTAAAATTCATTACCTGTACCCAGATAATTTGCAAAGTGAAGGAAGTTAAATTGTACAGATTCTATTATTCTGAACACACAAATAATGTACATGCATGCCCACTCAACTGATTGACTCTAACTTCTTCATTCAGTAGTTTCTTAAAAATCATGAAATAAATGGTAAGATATCTCTGAGCTAACTCAGATAATTGATGTATCTTGGATACCTCAAATAAGTTCATTTTTCTTGGTGTCCTGAATATCCTCAATTGCCTCAGAGACTACCTTTGTTAATATCCAAATACATGGAACTGCTTGAAAAATGTCCCAAGAAACTACGCTGTGTGTTGGATTTATTTTGTAAAACCAAAATGAATCAAAATATTTTAAATGTTTGCACTGACATGCAATACTTGTTTCTGAGTATTTAAGGGTTGATGGAAGAAGCAGAGTTTGTATTGTGCTAGGTGATTTATGAATATCAGAAAAAAGAGCATCTCAGCCTATTACAATTTATAATCTAAGTATTTTAAGTAAAATTATGCATAATTCTAATTTGCATAATGACAGTTAGGGTTAATGTCATGTAAAACAAGTTGTGTGAGATCTCACATTTTTTCCTCACATTTATTTTTAAAAGACAGCCTACCTTTGTGTCAGCAACATTTCCAGAACAGCTGGGTTTTTTTTCAGAAATACTCGAAGAAATGCAAGACTTGTTCCAGGCCGGCACCATATTTCTTAATTATGGGGCTGGCCAAGAAAAAAGTGTGAAGTTGAGCAGCACAACAGGCTTTTGGTTTGCAAAGTTCACACAAATATTTTCTCAAAACAAGTTGTTCCAGCTGAGAGGGTACACAGCCAAGTCACACTGAAATTCAAACAAATATTTACAAAAACTGTGTGGCACATAGCTATTAAGCAAATATTTGCATACCCCCCCCCCCAACAGAATACACTCGGTTCTGCATAACTTGGCTTTCAAGTTCCTGCAGCGTAGGAAGACAATTCAAGACTATGCTATGAAGAGGTCTTTTGTTTCATTCAAATCTCCTGATGAAACGTATCTCAAGAGCACCATTGACTAAAAAAAGGAGCTGAATTACTTCAGTTAAATGTTGCATTATGGAGAAAGATCACCACTACTATCCTGATCTGAACTGCTGCATCATGCATTTTGAGGACAAATGATTGTGCCTTTTTTGTTAATTTGTTTTCAGCCCAATTAATTAGAGCAAAATATTAAAAACGAGGCAGTTTTTAGACCACTAGTGTAATTTCTTACACAGTGTATAAACTTTCTTCTCCAGAATGAAATGGTTATACTGAACTGCTTTTTGTGGACTCTGTTTCCAGGTTGAGATTTGGCAAGTTCCAAACTGTTACAGCTTGTGGAGTTCATCTTTTGCCTTTCGACACAAATTGTATTACAGCCAAGAAATGCATTGGTTTGTTTGTTTGTTTGTTTATTAATCCAGCACAAAGTTGTATTTCCAGCCAAGAGAGAAAAAAAATTAAGGGGAGAGAGGAATAAGAATATGTGAAAGAAACAACTGCAGACACCAAGGTCTATAAGGAACGAGAGGGAGGAGGTGCTCCAACCACCAGAGCAGAGCACCTGCAGCCCTTGAGGAAGACTGCAGCGAAGCAGCTGTCCTTCTGAAGTCCATGGAGGTCCACAGGGGTGTAGACACCCACCTGCAACCTGTGAAGAGCATACCAGAGCAGGTGGATGCCTAAAACAAGGCTATGACCCTGTGGGAAGCCTCTGCTGGAGAAGGTTTCTGACAGGGACCTGCAGACCCATGGAAAGAGGGGCTCAGCCTAGAGCAGGTTTGCTGGCAGGATTTATGACCTCATGGAGGACCCACACTGGAGCAACCCGTTCCTGAAGGACTGCATCCCATGGAAAAAGATTCACATTGGAGCAGTTCATGAAGAACTGTAACCTGTGGGAAGGACTCATGTTGGAGGGGTCCCTGGAGGACTGTCTCCCGTAGGAAGGACCCAGCACTGGAGCAGGGGAAGGACTATTCTCTCTGAGGAGGAAACAGCAGCAGAAACAATATGTGATGAACCGACCATAACCCCCATTCCCATCTTTGTGGACTGCTTTGGGGGAGGAGATTGAGCCTAGGAAGGAGGAAGGGGTGGAGGGAAGGTGTTTTTAATATTTCTTTTGCTTCTTATTATCCTTCTCTGATTTTCATTGATAATAAGTTCAATTAATTTCCCCAAGCAGAGTCTGTTTTGTACATGATGGTATTCAGTGAGTGATCTCTCTCTGTCCTTATCTCAACTCTTAAGCTTTTCATTATATTTTCTCTCCCCTGTCCAGTTGCTGAGGGTGTGATAGAGTGTCTTTGGTAGGCACCTGGCCTCCAGCCAGGGTAACCCACCAGAGACTTTATAAAGACCCACTATAACCCACTAAAGACTTTATATGAACTCACTTGAGAACGACCCCCCCAGGAATAAACAAGAAGTAACCTGCTTGGCATCAGTATTCTCCAGAGAGATCTCTTGGCATACTCCAGTTGAGAATTTTGAATCCTATTTAGGTGTATATCAGAAAGAACTATCTCAAGCTGTGGCTTTATTATATTATTTTCTGAAATTCCAATACACTAATAAAATAAAAGTGATGAGAAAAGTAAACAATGGTTTTTAATATGCAGTTTCTCTTAGACCATTGTCAAAGCTTGAGAGTTTAATGGTGTAGATAGAGTAACTACAGCACATGGGAGTGCAGTGAGGTGACTGCTCTTTATTAGTGCAAAACTAACAGGCCTTTATGTAATAGCTTTTTAAAGGTAGAAAGAAACTGTATCTTTTATTCAAAATCTTGGCCTATTCAGAGATCTAATTTAATGACGATGTGGAAATGAAACATAAGAAGATACATTTTGGAGTTTTGAAATCAGGCGTTTCTAATCCCTCTGACTCTCAGAACAATATCATGCTGTTGAAAATTGTGACAGGTAGTTAATCCCGCTTAATGAATACAGCACCATTTGCTTTTCAAATTCCAAACATATAAATACAGCATTGGTTGAGATAAATTCTGTCTCACTTCATGAACCTAAAGTCTACTTTACCCTAGATTTTAACTTAGAAATGTTCTCTATTTATTTTCCCTTCTTTTGATTATCAGGAGAGAATATGTTGTGATTGTTTGGTGGCTGCAGTTGGCACAATCCATTTTTCTTGAAGTTACTTAGAGCGTTTTCCTCAAATGAGTTCTTCACTTATCCTCTCCTGTTACTTAAAAGCTTCAAACAATAAATGCTAAATGAGATTATATCCTGATTTAGTTGATCTTTATTTTTAATTACTTGCTTATGCTGAGCAGGATTTGCTCTGATTTTCATAAAAATTAATTTTCTTTTCTTTGTTAGCATTCTCTGTGAATATAGAAGAATGTTTTGTCATTTCAAAAATATTATTAAATGGCTTCTTTCTCAAATTTACTCCAAGGGTGGTGAATAGTAGTGCTATAATTCCAAGACAAGACTTTGGAATTTGTGCTTTGGCTTATATCATCATGTAAAATAAAGTTAATTGTAGTTCTGGCAATTTAGAAACTAAATCAAAATTCTAGTGAAGATTCTCTGATTTGATCTTCAGTCCATTTTTATTTGTCAAAATAATCTAGTCTTTTCAGTGTTGCAAATGTTTTATATTGGATATTCAGAAGATATGATTAAAACTTTCAGTGGATTCAATCAGGAAAAGTTAAGTTTAAATGCCTTAAAATCTTTCAAAGAACAAGGTCAACTGAACCAAATAAATAAGTTTTAAAGAAAAACAAAGAAATACATTCCAAGAACATAAAATTTTGCTTTTTCAGAACTTCAAAAATAAAATTATCCTTCTTTTCTTTTAGAACTTTTTATCTGCCTTTATTCATATATATAAAAGAAAATTAAAACTGATTTGATTAAAAAATTACTTACAAGAGGAAAGGAATGGATGTACTCTTTTTCAGATTTTTTGATTTCCATTCCAAATCAGAATAGAAAAAAAATTAGCTCTCTGAATTCTGCATAGTTTGAAATTTCTATTATTTCCCTCACTCCAGATATGTCTTTCTAGAAAAAAAATATATATTTTCATGTATTAGCATACATCAAATCTAAAAGCCAATACTGAAAATTTAGCTATCTTTTTTAAAAGCTGAAATCTGTCCTGGTTTTTAGTCAAAAGAAAAACAATTTGGTTCTACTGGCTCATTCCTGGCAGGAACGCTAAATACTAAAACATCATTAACATTAACCTATGTGCTTAAGGAATCACAATTCAAAACCATTGGACTTTATTCCTGTTACGTAAAAACATTCCAGAAGGCTGGAAAAAAGAAAACACGGAAACATAATCATGTCTGTTTGAGTAAACATGCAAATGTTCGTATCTCATGGGTTTTTTTAAGGCTCTGGTGCTTCAGACACACCAAGTTAGCATGGAGGACTGATAGTAGGAATTGGTGTATAATACAGGTTGTCAGAATTTGGCACATGCTGCTCTTTAAATGAGCTGAAGGAATCATGAATTTGAAGACCAGTCTTCCTGCCCTTAATTTCTGTGTAAGCAATCAAAGGGAAGCCAAAAAAAAAAGCGAAGAATCCCATTCCCTAAAATTCTTGACTGGGTAAAGGATTTGTAAACAGCTGGAATATAACAAGGAGAGGAGTAAAAGACAAAATGCATTTGGAAAGAACAAAAAACTTCAAGCCAGCCTAATTTCTTTTTATCCCGGGTTAAGAGACCCTTTCGGAGTGAAGAAACAATAGATATGACTTCTTTTTTTTTTTACTTTAGAGAAATTGCACACTGTTTTTCTGACAGTATTATAAAACAAGGGAATGTGATTTAGATAGAACTTCAATAATGTAGACACAGAAGCAGCTGTAAAATTTTATTCAAATAATATGAACACTATATGTTCTTTGCAGTCACAGAATTCAAAGTCATTTAGTTATTGGTATTGTATGATCAACAAATTGTCCTGCCCTAGTCATGGTCTGGAATGGTACCTGCAAGATCTACCATTGATACCAAGGTGAGTGGGCTATCAAACAATCCAGAGTAAAAGACTAGATTTACACATGACTCTAAGAGTTTCCAAAAATTGATTAAAAATGTTATTTTTCATAAAGTACCGAGCAGTAAAAATACTGAGTTGCAGGAGTAGAGAGTGGTGAATGGTGTGGTCTGTGCAGCAGATGTCCAGAGGAGGACTTGTGCATTACAGAAGGCCTCAGAATGAATGGGATTTAGCAATGACATGGAGTAGTGGATGTTTTGTTAGCCCTGAGTGAATAAACACAATTGTCATTTGTAAAATTTTTAAAATTATTTTGCACTCTGGTTTTAGTGGCTTGTGCTAGAACAACATAAGCTTTTTACCAGATTGCATTTCAGGAAGAAAATAATGACCAGATGTCTAGAAAATTACTTGTAAGGAAAGAGGGAAAGAAATTGAATTATTTACTTGAAAATGTTATAGGAAAAAGGTAGTCAGACATGTAAAGATGAAGAGAATAAATTACTCTCCACATCTACTTTGTGTAGGATAATAAGATACAGCACAACAAGATAGTCTTAGAGCACAAGAAAATAGATTCCAGTTGCAGGTTATTGAAAAAAAAAACAAACAACAAACCCGAAAAAAACCCTAAACAAAACCTAGGATAAAAATCACAAATTACTCAGATAAAAGCCTAAGAGTAATGCAAAAAGTCCATTATACAGTTTAGTCAAATATCTGGAATAGCTTTAGCTGACCCTGCCATGAGGCAGAAAAATAGTCTATATGGCATCACTACTCTCTTTCACAGCACACTATAAATCTCACTGTGGATGGATGCTTTAAAAAAAGATTCCACCTCCTGTTTTTCTTTTCAGACATCTCTGATCTCCCCAGGGGCAGGTCTCTCTCATCTCTTTCTTTGTGTTCCTTCTTTCAGTAAATTATCTAAATACTATTCACCTATATCAGGTGAAACATCGATTCTGTTTCTTTTATAAACAAATAGCATAGTAAAACACATCCCAAGTTTACCTCACTGTTTCAATCCATGACATGTTTAGAAGTTAGAATATTCATCTTCACAAGATACTGTCACTGACAAGATTAGTTTGGGATTTTTTTTTCCTTTTTTTAATGAAGATACTAAAAATAAACGCTCATTGCTGTTCATCTTTTCCAAGCACTCCATAAGTTATTATATCTATTGAGAATGCATCTTTTAAGTATTCACTCTTGTTCTAAATGTGTCAGAAGCAGGTCAACAGCTGATGTGAAATTATGACAATCTATTTAGAGACTTTATGATTGATCATATATATTACAAGTGAACCCACAAAATAGCATCTTCCTGCTGTCTCTTGGCACAACTGAAAGATTATCATTTCTTGTACTCATATGACATTTGACATCTGAAATCAGTAGACTTACTATAGATCATTCTGAGTGCCAGTTGAGGACAAAATTTGGTTATGTATTTTGCTGAGCAAGGTCCTTCCAAAAAGTGCTGAAGGTGTCTGCAGGGACACCTGTCTAAGGAGGTTCTGAAAATGGATTGAAGTTTGACTCGGCTCATATCTACCTAGTACAGAATGAACAGCAGTGGGGGTACCTTAAAATCACCCTTTCATTTTAGTGCAGATATTTCATCAGTTTAGAGAACTTACTCCTTTTTCCAGACAGTTTCTTCTCTTAGCAAACAAGAATAGCTCTAAAAAGGATCATGATTTGTACAAGGTGATGATTCCATTTTGTACTGGAAGAAGGATTTTGGTCAAAACATTCTAAGCATTAAGAGTCCTTATAAACTGTTCATGATGTTAATACGCTACTTTCTCCCTTTAATTTCAATCTAGTTTTACTTTAATTTCTTGGTGACTTTTTAACTCTTAGTAATGAATGGTTAAAGATGATTTTTACATTTTCTTCCTTCTGTTGCTGCTATGGATGGCAACTCTGGACAAACATGTAACTAATGTAAACCAGGCAGGCTTTTCTGCCATACCCTAAAATAACTTTTTGGGTCCATCATACTATTTGTGGCACTCTTATTGCCTGTCTCCTAATTTGCATCTTGTTAATTACTGAGATATTACACTACAATGCTTTAACACAGCTATTTGATATAGCTGAATTAATTTGCTTGTAGTAATTAGAAGTATACACAAATAAAAATTTTCATTTTAAGATAAAAGGCAATTACAGATTTCTTTTTTTTTTTCTATTTACAGTCATTCCATGATTGCATATTTTACTGCAAAATTCTTATCCTAATTTCTTCTTAACCAAAACCTAAAAAAATTAAAGCACTGACATTCTGTCACTGTGCTATAAAAAAAGTTACTATGCTATTTGGCCTAGAAATATAAGTAAAAATCGAAATGTACTATTAGCCTTTAAGATACTTTTTTTCAAATGTCATTCTTTGAGGATAAAAACGTGTTTGCTTTGTAAAGCTCTTAACATTTCAAGCTGAAAGGCTTGAACAAGCTTTGAACTCTGGAGTTTGTGATGCCTATAAATTAAAGGGAAAAATAACATTAAATGGTACTGTAGCTTGTGAAGCTGCTTTCTTTAAGTCTCTGAATATCTCAAAGTCCTCAAATGAACAATTTTCTTGGAGCAGCCTGTGAGCCAAAGAAGCCAATATATCCCATGGAAAGTTGTTGCTTTATTTGGAAATATCCTTATAGGAGGCATAAAAATAAAGTAAGATCTCCGTAATGTGTCAATAAACAGATGATTATCTGAATAATTTACTCTCCATAGATGCTTTAACATGCCAATGGAAACAGAGTGCAGTGCTGACCCAAAACATTTTTGCCTCTGACCTGTGTATCTGCACCTTTGACTAGGACATTATGGTCAAGATTTAGATGCTTATAATAAAAAACTGTGTACTTGATTTTTTGCCCTTTGAAAAGTTTATTTCTCTTTGGCCTTGGCATTTAGTCACAGAACCATAGAATCATTAAGGTTGTAATACACCTTTAAGATTATCAGGTGCAACCGTTAATCCAGCACTGTCACTGTAACCCCTAAACCACATCACCTAGTTCCAGATCCAGATGCCTCTTAAACACCTCCACGGATGGTGGTTCTGCCACCTCCCTGGGTAACCTATTCCAACCACCTATTCCTGACCACTTTAACAGTGCATTTTTTTTTTTTTTCTGATATCTAATCTGAATCTCCTTTGTTTCAGTTTAAGGCTGTTTCCTCTGGTCCTCTCACTGTCAGCACAGTAAAATAGACTGGCCTCCATCTCACTACTACCTCCTTTCAGGTGGTTGTAGAGAGAGATGAGGTCTCCCCTAAGCTTCTTCTTCTCGAGACTAAACAATCCTCTCACCTCACTCCTCGTCCTCTCTTGAACTCCACCCTTTTCCCCATGATTTAGAAAATAATTTTTTTCCATGTAATTGATGCAATATGAACATAATAAAATGACTTCTAATTAATCATATATACATATGACTTCTCAACAAAGCTGAAAGAAGACCTATTAATACAATTTCTAAGGGAATGGTTTCAACACAGATTTCTGGATTTTAAAGATTGTTTACTACTGAGAAAACAAAAGAGACAAGAAATTACTGTTATCCTTAGAGAATATTTTCCAAGTAAGGGATTGCTTCATAGGGGGATAGCAGAGGTAATTCATAAGTTTGTGTGGATTTTCCTATCAGATCTTTCACCAAAAAAAAAACCCCAAACTTGAAAAACTCTCTTTTGTCTTATGTGTCCTTCCATCACAAGGCAAAGTAATAAAATACTAATAATGGCTCACAAAGGCTGTAAAGAGACACTTAATCCTTTAAACAAATGGTTACAGTCTAATTGTCTCATCTGCTCATTTGTATTATAGCCTTCCATCAACAGTGTGTTGTTGAACTTATAGACTCTCCAAGTCACAGGCTTTAAAGAGGGAAGATAACTTTTATTTGTTATGGGCAATAAAGCTAGAGTCTCTCCTCTCTGTCTGACAAGGAGGCGTCTGATATTGTGGATCCAGTCAGGCAGAACACAAATCAAAATAGTGTCTAAAAGACAAGGTAATGGAGGAATGAGCAGTATAAAACCTACACAATAAAATTATATTGCAATGAGAGAAAATTAGACATAGGACCTAAAAATAGAACAAACCTGTCCCTTGAAGGCATATACAGTAGGCGTCGTTGCTACTGAAATGGTACCATGCTGGTTTGCCTTTAGTTTATACTCAGTGGTGGTGATATATCGAGGCTGGATTGAGCAAATGTGTGGTGGGGCTGAAAGACATGCCGGTGCATGTACACAACCAAGAATTTATGCATCCAAATGCTCACTGTGTTCCTCTAGTCCAGTCTGTGTCGATAGGATGTTTCTATCTAGCATAGGAGGTATCCATGGACAGGAAATTGTTTTGGCTTAATTCTGCATCTTGCTTCATGACTTTAAAAAAACAGACATCTCAGAAATAAACCTCAAGTTATTTCTTGGTTGGAAGAAGATGTTACATAGAAAGAAAGGTTAGCTATTAAATCAGAGAGTACTGACAACAATTACGTACACATGACACACATGGACACGTGAATACATCCATTTCATTATGAAGCTTTTGCAGGTTTTCTTCAGATCTGTCTCCAGTTTATTTGATGCCACTATCTTACAATGACACCCGCTAAAAAAGCTTAGTGGAGCCACTGACAGCTCCCCTGGAGTTGCTGCCTGTCAGTGCCTAATTCTCAGTCAGCAGTATACACCAGCTCTAACATACATTATATTTCTAATTTCCCTTTCTTTTTCCTAGGGGCAACCTACGCTTATTATCACTGTGGATAATACTCCAAGGCTGGTTTCTTCTGTCAGCTGTCCTTCTCCTAAGTAAAGGTACAAATGAGATCTGGAAACTACCACAGTCTAGTTGTACATTTAAATTTTAAATCCCTGGCTAGAAACCAACTAATTGTTCCAATTCCTTTCATGTCCACATCTAATCCACTCAGTGTTTCAACAGAAGTGTTTTCCCTTTTTTTCAGGTTAGCTTTTAAAAGGAACTTTTTGCTAGTTTTATTATATGAATGCTCAGCTTGTGATGGCTGTCTTATCTTCGTGCCTCTGAGGACAATGGATAAATATGTCACATTGATAAAGGAGTTTTTTTAGGTTTTTTTTTTTCTTCCTCTTACTGCAAGGTCGTCTTACCCCTCTGGGGTAAACGAGAACATCCTTTTGCACGTGTGTGTCAACTTAAAGCTTGCGCTGACAAAATAGGTGGAGTTCTCAATTGATTTTCATCCATTAAAATCAGTGGTGGTATATTAGTATGAGAATGGTAAGAGAAGATTTGGATTAATTTCTTAAATTTTTCATTTCCATAGCTTTTGGATAAGTGTCTTAACAGTGTCTATGAACAGTTCCACAGAGATTGCAAAGTGGAATTTGGGATCACAGTTATGCCGAGTGCTCCAGAGACACTCAGAAAAATCATACAGGTTTATTATATATAAAATAATGTTTTAAAGCCATATTATAAATTACGTATTCAGAATTCCAGTTTATTATGAATACTGTTGTTTGACTTAGATTAATGAAAAATTTATTATTATCAATAAAGATGATAGAAAGAAAAGGGCTCAGCTAACATTCGGGATTCCATCTGTTTGCATTGACCTAAGAGATTATTTGAATCAACTTACTTTAACATTTGCTTGAACTATACTCAGAATGAGTTTTGCATCTTGGTGGAAATCCCTTACCTTTATTTTTTCTCCCCAAGCATGCACATCTGACACTTAGAATTCATTGGCTACCAGCTTATTTGCATAGGCAATTTTACAGAGCTTTGCAACAACAGACTCTAATCTCATAATGAAAAAAAAAATAGCATTCAGATTTTTATGTAAGAGGGTTTCTGATCCTCTTACCTATAGTAAATTAAGATGTAATTGGCTTTTAGAAAAATTTTGCTAAAGAAAAAAAAACAACCACTTTAAATTTATGACCATATGCTTTCACAGTAAATTTCTGATTATATCCTGGAGGACTGATCCTGTATGCATGAAGCTGTGTCCTTAACTTCAGATGGAGCACCGTCCATACCAAGAGACTTGTCCTACATAGAATGAGTACTTTGACAAGCAGGGAAACAAAAGAAAGCTGCCTGATTTAGATAACTAGTCACAAATTCATAGGTAAGTTATAATTTCAGAATACGCATTGCAACCTACAGAGTAAACAAATTCACACACAAAAAAGACCTGTCAAGTAATTTAGAATAACAAATATATGCAAGAAAGTTGTGATGAGCTTGTAGACATTCTGCAGACAGAAAAAGAGGCTATACTCATTTAATAAATGATTCATAGTGAATCATTCTCTCAGTATGGTAGCAAAATAAAACTTATTTTTTACATGACTTCTATGGGAACTTGTAGACCTGGGAAAAATTCTTCAGGTAGAAAGTTTAGCTTTCTTACAAAACTACCTTAGTAAGTCCATCCAGCAAGCTGGACTCCAGTTTTCTCAGCATAATTTCACCACACATTCACCTCTTCATAAATAAGGTCATTGCACAAGTAATAAAAGATTTTTCCTACTAATCTGCTAACCTTGCTTAGAAACAGTTTAGCAGGAAATCTCATATACAAATTATTGTGTAAACTGCTGTCAATATACCTCATGAAATCAAACACTTTGCTTCAATTCACTGGGAAGAGCCACCAGAGACTTGTTTTTCCCTCATTCCACTTTCACGACCTGTCCTTTTGACAGACCTGGTTTAGTAGCAGCAAATTCCATGTCTCTCAGGAAAGTGAGCATGAAAGTTTGTCACCTTGAGTCTTTCCTTTTGACACACTGTGAGTTAGATCCTTGCAGCTTGCTGAGGTGCTTTTATTTTTTCCCCTTTTTCTTCTGATAGGGTGATATGTATGCAGTTCAGAAAGCATTCCCACAGAAAACCCCCGAAGGACAGACAACCTGTGTATCTGATTGCAAATCAGCCAACTACCTGATTCCTAGAACATGGGAGTAATTGGCTGGGGATTTTATCTGTTTCTCTGGCTGATACCAATAAGCAGGTATGTTTATTAACAATTTATTTACAGAAAACAGATTGATTTCAGGAGAGAAACATCACCAGCCTCTGCAAAGTGTGAGCAAATTATTTCGTCCGGTCTCTCAAATAATCTATTATTGTCTGTTAGCATTGGTCTTTGTCTCAAGGTTTTAGACTGGAACACTGAACATGCACAGGAGATACAACATAGGTGGGAAGTTTCTTCTTGTTTCTAGAAAAAACCCTGCAGAATAAGTTCTTCAGTTAGGTGAATAAAAACACTACACATCTGCCTCAGGCTTCCTGGACAATACTAGGCAACTCCATGTTATTCACTATTTCCCATCTACTTCCTCACAGATGGTCAGGAAGCAGATGTATATAGCCAATAGTACCTCAAGATTACATTTATGCTAGGAATTATTCGTTGTTTTAGTCCCAGAAACCTCCAAATTAGAGTGATGAACAAGAAAAGACAACTGTTTATGAATCAACCTTTCTAGAAAAGGCACTTTCTTTCTTTCTTGTTCCCTTCACTAGTAATTATGCTTTTTTTCTGTTCATGTCTTAAAACAAATAAAATGAAGTAAAAGACCTTATAGTATTCTGTTTAGAAGTTGAACTGATTTTCCCAATAAGATTACCTTAGCCAAGAATATTTTCTTTCATGATGTGAGAGTAATTATGTTATTTGGTTATGCTTAGGATCTGATTTAGGAATAGTCCATTTTATGAAATAATACTGGTAAATGTCACTTGTGAAATTACTTTGGTTTTATGGTTCTATTGAAGGACATACGAGCAACTTATGCATATTCTGCCACAGATAGCTTGTTATGATTCATATATGACTTGTTAGCTGTGAAACACGCAAGGCAAATGATGATAAATTAATCATAAAGTCAGTATTTTTCTTAAAAAAATGAGTGATTTTTATATAAAAAGTAATTGCTACAGGAAGTGGTACATTGATTTTTCTGTAATAATCTATCTCTTTATTTTCAGAGAATAATAGTAATAACAACAATAACAACAACAATAATCATAATAATAATAATAATAAAATCTGTGTAGGGTCTCCATAAAATAAAATAAAATTATGTGTAAATCTCTTTCCATTAATAAATGATATCTAATAAGTTCATAATTACCTTATTGTGATACATATTTAATTAATGTAGCAAATTATTTTGTGCATAACTTTTGATAAATCACATAATAGCAGCATGTTATCAACAAAATCTGCATTCAGTACATAGTCTTACAGCTCCAATGTGGTGCCTAATGCCAATCAAAATTCACGTTTAGTTGCTCACTGAGGAACTAATTTCTTGGAAAAGAAAGAAATGCCATATGCATTTAGCTTTTTCTTTTTTTACTTGTAGTACCTTCTGCTAAAAAGTTTCTCTCAGAGTAAGGTTCTATTTGAGAAACAGACTGTGATGTAAGACACGTCCTTTTCTTAACGGGCCAAGAAACTTTATTGTTTACCATGTTGAAAGAGTAAAAGTTATTCCATTGAGATGACAGAATTTTACTTTACCAATACAAATGTATGGAGTTTTTCATACTTCTCTGTTGGTGACAGATGCATAAAATGTTCAGTGTAAACAGACCTAACAGCTTACCCTCCCTAATATATGTGTATTCTCATATCCTCAGGAAAATGTAAATGTAATTTCAACCCATTCTTATGCAGACCAGACACCTCATTAGCTGGTCATGATTCCACTGAGTGTCCTTGCTTGTAGCACCTTCCCTTTTTATTTCTTCATTTTAGTTGTTGTTTGGGTCTTTTTTGTAGATTTTTTGTTTTGGTTTGGTTTGGGTTGGTTTGTTTGGTTTTGTTGTTATTTTGTTTTGTTTTGTTTTGTGGATTTTTTTGTTGTTGTTTTTTTGTTTTGTTTTAGTTTGTTTGTTTGTTTTGTTTGTTGTTGTTTGGATTTTTTTGCCTGTTTGGTTTTTCTAAATTATTTTCCTGAGGGGTAGTTTTCACATACAAGGAGAACTCCTTCACAACATGGACTTTCTCTCCTACTAAAAATCTTCTCAATTCTACTGACTCATAAAGTCCTCACAACTTGTATCTCAAAACAGGGTCATTTCTGGTGAGTGAAACCTAATTATGAGGTAAGAATTAATGAATTAAATATGGCACTGTAGAACCCAAAATTCTGGAATAATAAATTCCAGTCAGTAAGGAGACAGGCTGGAGTGTGTCCATGTTGATACTGCACCATGATTTTGAGACTGTATCTGTTTAGTGCCAAAAAACCTCACTCAAAATTCTTTGCAATATTTTCCAGAGGTAAATGTACCTGTAAAAGTTATTTTAAAAAGGCCAAATGACCAGAAGCTAGAAGAAGACAAAGAAGAGAAGGAAACATTTGCAAGGAGAAAGTGACATACAGAC
Source organism: Lepidothrix coronata (assembly GCF_001604755.1). Taxonomy (NCBI): domain Eukaryota; kingdom Metazoa; phylum Chordata; class Aves; order Passeriformes; family Pipridae; genus Lepidothrix; species Lepidothrix coronata. The sequence continues at coordinate 6,136,386 of NW_016690186.1, read as the reverse complement.
AACTCAAAAAAAGGAATGAGGAAATTAGTTACATATGTCATCCTCATGTAGGGATATCTGTACATACAGACATGAACACACATATCTGTATCTTTTATAGTACTTTCATATTTTTCTGTCAAGACATGGGCTTTTCATTAATTTTATTGAAAATGAAGAAGTGTACTCAGTAAAGTGAGTGCAATATGGATACATACCCAAAGAACCTCTGCAACCCAGTGCCAACAAAAAAACCAAACACTTGTATTAGAATATTATTTTTATTAAAAAAAATAATTTGTTACTGCCAATGAGGACAAGCACCTGAAGACTTAGTGAATAAGAGCTTCAGTTTCTGATAGCTTAGCTGTGTGCTGTAAATTCTTTCAGAATCCAGTGAAGATACCTCACCACACTGGGAGACACTCAGAGTGAGGCACATTTATTTATTATGTCATCAATAAATGCTCTTCGCAGTCCTAAATTTTTCCCCATCTCTTATTTTTATTTATTATATTTTTTTGAATGTTCAATCTTATTCTTATCATGCCATTTTTTTCCTTCTAGCTTCTTCAATATTTTCATTCTCTCATTTTACTCCTATCCTCTTCTTGCTTGTTTGCTTTTCAACTTACTGTTCATCATACATTAAACTGATATCAGAGGCACAAAAATCCAAAAGAGAATGGAAATGCACTTCAGAAAGAAAAAAAAACATCTATCATCCCCAGTAGACAGTAGGATCATGTTTAACACAAGTGTCTGAGAAAACATCAAACAAGACTGCTCAATCATAGATTGACCACCACTTCTTACGCTGTATCAATATGCCTTCGTTTTTATGTTGCACCCAACAAAAGGGAAATCAATAGCAGAAATGTCTAGAAATTGTTTAATATGTATTAATCCTAGTTGGAGTTGTGCAGAGTTCTCTTCTGTGTGCATAATTGGATGTGATACTGTAGGATAGTAAGACAGTCAATTGGCCTTGGGGAAAAAATGTCATCTTATCTGAGTGTATTCAAAGACTGGTCAAATTACAGTTATTAAATCTTGATCTTGACACAAAAATAGTTTTAATCCTGTGCACCAATCAGGATAATCAAGCAAAGATTCTGCAAAAACTGATGATAAAAGAAGGAATGCTGTTTTGTTACCATTGATACACTGATTTAAAATTTGACTAATCTGAGCTGGGGTTTGAATTATTCACAGCAGTGGCTACCAGAACTAAAATTTGGATAAGGTCATAAATGTAGACAGTGTTACTACTTGGCATTTTCACAAATCATCCTTCTCAAAGCTTCATTCTCTTGCTGACTCTCATATAATGAAGCTGCAATGCCTTGTGTTTGTTTGCTCAATAACTTACAGTCTCATGTTAATAATTCTAGGAGATTTCTCTTTGTTCTATCTCTGCCTTAGTGAGAAGAACTGGAAATCTCTTTTTAATAACACTTGGGAAAAGTAATTGAAAATATGCCCTTAAAAAAGAGAATGAAATTTTTATTTATTCTGCAAGACAAAAGTAAGGCACTCATCGCAGATATTCTTGAGAATGAAAAGAGGAAGGATGATATTTTATTGGGCAGCCTCTTGCTTGTGCTTTGCCTCCCACCCCAACACAATGACTACAATCAAGAAAGGGAAATTGCATGAGTCAGTGTCCTAAGGAGAAAAAACATACAGATGTTATGATAGCAATGTTTAGAAATTCAGTTATTACAAGTTATAGGCAACTCTTCTAGCCCCTAGAGACTGATTGGGGGTGGAGTGTGGAAGCAGAATGATTTATTTATTGATACAGTATTACCTGAAATATCCTGCTGTGTGAACAAGAAATACCTTTCTTACAGAGTGGTAGAAAGAAAATGGACTCAATAAATGCAGTAGTCTGAAGTACTTAGGCATTTCTGTAACTTACAAAGTAGAAAAAGTAATGGTCTTTAGTCTTGTTCAGACAATGGTGTATTAAAAATTAATCACAATGGTAAAATTTGAAAAATCATGAATAAGCAAAAATCATGATCTGACAAGGCATTTAAGACAGAAAACAGATCAATATTTGTCCCACATAAGGAAGGAAACTTCCCTTCAAGGACCTCATCTGCTGAAAGAAATGATAACGCATGGCAGGCCTGACAATATAAAACTAAGATTTTAATTTGATAATCCTAGATTAAACATGAAGTATGCTGAACTGTCATGTGCCATTGTATCTGTCTGAAACTCTGTTTCTCTTTTTCTGAAAGTAATAGTGAAAATGGAAGGGTCCCCTTCCTGCTCTAAGCCTTCAACAACAAATGATGATGATAGATGTAGCCATAAAATTCTTTCCATACTACGATATAGGACCTATTTTCTGTAGGACTTCAAAAGTAATCATTTGTCATTGTGGAACTTTTAATGGGCAAAGGCTCCCAGAGCTGGACAGAGAAGGCCCAATTTCTTTGGATTTAACTTAAGAAAAAAATCTGGTATGTCTAGGTTACTTTTCCTTGCAATGTCAATGTTTCTCTGGACAATTCTGGAGATAAGCAAAATGCAAGGCCTAATACTCTCAGCCCACTTTATTATGTATGTAAAATCATCTGGTAACGAAACATAAATGTTAATGGTAACACTAAATTGGTTCTTTAAAAGAGGAACAAGGACATGTTTAAAAGGAGTTTGGAAACGTAATAGCAGGAAATTGCAATAGTAGAATCTGAGCTTTTATAGTAGCCTGTTTCAGCTTGTAAATTAAACCAAATTATATAATTTCTGCTTTATAGGGCTTTTTCTCTTTTTCTTTTTTTTTTCTTTGTTATAGCAGGAGTATCTAGAACATGTGAACAGCTTTGTTCCTTAATATTAGTATACTCTTGTTTTCCTTCCTTCTTTTTGACCATTGTTTTTCTTCACTTATACTTTTCTCTAACAACTTCATTTTACTTTTTCTCATTTTGAGAATCACCCAGATAATTTCTCATCAATCAGTGCTCTAATTTCCCAGATTCTGTTTTTCTCCTTGCATAAACCTGGTCTTAATTTGAAATAACTATTTGATATGAACATATTGGTAATCTCAAAACAAACCAAACTTTATAGCAAAATGTAATGTTTCTCTGATTGCTTGTGAGACAAAATCTTCTAGAGGAAAAGACCTCTGTGATAATAACAAGGAACTTAATTTGAATACGTTTAAGAAAAAAATAAATTCTTTTGGCCCATGGAAGTCAATATTTCTGTAAAAAAAACTAGAGGGAAAAAAAAAAAAGAAAAGGGGAAGAATCTGCAAAAAAAACCCAACCAACCAACCCATAATGAATGGTATAGGTTAACCTATAATGAATATGGAAAACCATTAGATGGCTTTTATGAAACTGGAAATTGGAAGTCCCTAAAGAAAAATCCTAAAAAAGTAAGAAAGTAATTGAGTTAGCATTAGAGGAGAAGTTCCTTGTGGACAGACAGACAGCAAATGAATGTTTAAAGTTAAGCTGACTGGAGAAGAAATACAGATCTTAGTGAGGAAAGGTTTCTGTGCAGGGAACCATGGCCTATTGTATCACTTAATAAGGGGACATTTGGCCACATAGAGTTCATAGATTAGTATTAAATAAAAAGGGGATAAAACTTAATGAGATCAAATATTAGGTGTTAAAAACAATACTGTTCAAGATTTGTTTCCAAAGCAGAAGTGTACATCTGAAGAATAAATGAGATTTCTTGCTAATGCCAGCAATGACGTGCATGTAGTTGCATGTGCAAACACAAAAGTCAGAAGGGAGTGAAAGGTTCAGTATAATATACTATGGGTATTATTCCAAGAAAAATTTGAACAAACATGGTGACCTGTAAGGCTTGTAGTGAGTATCAGTTTCATCTTAATGCCTAAGTGCAAAAGTAGGGAAGATGGTTGTGATATATCATGGCACAAACCTCCTCACATGGACGTCTTGCACACATCATCAGAATAGTACAGGACATGCAAGTGGGATGTAACTGTAGGATACAGGAACTCAGCAGTAGTCATGCTGTGTTCTTGGCTGCAAAGCAGGTTAAGAAACATAGAATGATGAAGAAATGTGTTACCATCTTAAAATGGGTCTAAATGAAAACCTCAGAATTTTCAAAACGTCAGAGTTATTGCATCCCTGAAACTGAATTAAGAAAAAAGGTAGATCACAGTGCACCACTAGCAGCATCTCTATTCATATGATTTGCCACATGCATCAAATATTCAGTCCATATAGAACATTAATAATATGTTCAAGAAAATGTCAATATCTAGATATCTATGTAATAAGTACCTAGCAAAACCAACCCTGAAATGAAATCAGTACGTGCAAACAGGTCTGTTCATGGAGTCTACACAGGATGTCCACAAACACAAGCAAATGAAAATACACAAAGAAATACTTTGACAAAACATTGGGTTGTATGGGATATCTACCAGAACAATGGCAACTCAACTGTCTACACCTCTGATGCCACCTTTGCCTGTAATAGAGGAATTGTCACAAGTAGCTAGGGCCAAAGAGGACAAGGAATTTTGACATTAAATGTATCTGGGTATTTTTTACCAGGAAAATGGAAGAGTCATCTACACAGATAAGCTTGATGACTTCAGAAGATAAGTATTGGTAGGGTGGAACTTTGAAAAAAAATAATAATAAGAAAACTTGACAGCCCTTTGCTATATTGCTACATCACTTCCAAATGAACGACTTAATCAGATCCAACATGTAAAGATGAATCAGGAAGAAGAAAGTAGCAAGGTAACCACTTTCAGCACTCTAAAGATGGCACTTCAAAAGAGTATTCAGCATAAAATACTCAACTGCACAAGAGAGATTCCAGAAGAATGACATGGTAGAAGGTCTGATGGAAGTTGAAGTAACTTTTATGACATTGTCATATATTTCAGCACAAGAAAAGCGCACAATAAAAACTTAATCACAGTGTTTACAAATGCAGGAAATGTCACCTAAAACTGAACCACAACAAAATGCAAATCAGAGTAGCACATATGAATTACTTTGATCATGCCTTAGAAAAAGGAAGCATTAGATCTGATCCAAAATAGTGAAAACAATAAAGCATTTAATAGTCCTCACACCATCCAAAAGAGCTAGAAGTTTCATTTGAGATTATGACCAGCTAAAATCCACACTGAGGCTCAAAGAACGTCTCTGAGACATAGAAAGACAGGTGCTGAAAGACTGAAGGGAAAACAAGACATAAATTGTTTCAGTATAATGATCTGCACCAAGTCTGAAGCACCTCTTTGCTTCTGACACAAAAATCTAATATTAAATTCAGTGAAAATAGAATATAATAATAACAACCATATAATAATAATAATAATAATAACCATCTGTCAGTATCTACCATACTGATAGATGCTTCCTATGCACCTGTATGACAAGCATAACTGCAGGAATAGTTCAGGTGATGTCAATGAAGCAGCACAGAAAGACACCTTTTGCTTCTACTGTAAGCATTGCAAGCTACTAACAATAAGCATTTTATAGGTCCAGCTGCATACAAACGACAGAAAATGTTGTAGATTTCCTAATGAAATATCTGTGTTTGGAACACAAAACCCTCATAGTCTCATCTTCAAGTCTCAGAAGTAAATTACAGGAGTGAAAGATCAATATTGATTGCAGATCTTCATTTGTACACTTTTGCAGAAGAAGGTGATACAAAAGAGGTGGAGCAAATGTGCATAAAGTACTATAGTGTTTATCAGTGCTTGCCTATAAGTCAGGACATAGGATAAAGGAAAAAAGTAGTGACAAAGTAGTAAAGATATGCCTTTCAAAGGCAGAAATAAGGTCAGGCAAGTTCTGAAATGAAAAAATCAGATTTGCCTAAACAATGTTATTGTGTCTGACTTTTAAAGCATTTTCAGTGGAATCAGTCTGAAAACTACTTGTGAACATATAGTACAGTGCTAAAAGCAGTCAAGAGATGTATTTTGTTAATGTAATATGGACATGCAAGTGGAAAAGTTGTATTTGTACAAACAATCCAAGGCAGGATTGTGAAGAACCTGTGGCAGTCAGTGCTGCGCTTCAGGGAGTTATGATAAGAACTGGCAGTTGCTTTACTTGAGCACAGGGGAAACTGCTATTTGCTGATAGCTTGTTACAGTCATGCTTTTAAATACCTGAACAAAGCAGTATGTTTGTCAGCGCTGCAGTGAGTCAAATCAGGACAATTTCCACAGACATGATATTTGCATTTTGGATCATGGACTACACCATGCCTTGGCACACATTTTGAAAAATTTGGGAGAGACTGGATTTGCACGTCTGCCATCTGCAGTCTGTGCTACCAACTGTGCTATTAATGGCCTAGCTGAATATTATATTCAAATAGTTAAGCCTTAACCTCTGTTTGCTAAACTCCTTAAGCACAACAGAGACTTATCTTCACAGCTGTGAGTGAGAGGTTTCTGACTAGTGATTTTCTTTTGCAAGTCTTTTAAGAACCAATAACTGTAAATCATGGCACAGTGCAATGGATCTGGGTGATTGATAGAATGAGAAAGAAAGATCAGACTCACACTTCTAGAGGAGTAGTGACCGTAGCAGTTTTAGCTGGAAGGAATGTCCTGTGGCGAGTGGCTGAGCACTTTGGGTTTGTCTAGTTTGCAGAAAAGGAGGCTGGGGGGCTACGTCATTGCTCCCTACAGCTGGCTGAGGAGGGGAAGTAGAGAGGGAGGTGCTGATCTCTTCTGCCTGGTATCCAGTGACCGGATATGTGGAATAGTTCAAAGCTGCACCAGAGGAGGTTCAGACTGGACATCAGGAAACATTTCTTTGCTGAGAGGGCAGTCAAACACCGGAACAGGCTTCCTAAACATTTCTTTGCTGAGAGGGCAGTCAAACACCGGAACAGGCTTCCTAGAAAGCTGGTTGATGCCTCAAGTCTTCAGCATTTGAGAGGTATTTGGACCGTGCCTTTAAAAACATACTTCCACTTGGTCAGCCCTGAAGTGGTCAGGCAGGTGGACTAGGGGATCATTATAGGTCCCTTACAACTGAAATATTCTATTCTATTCTATTCTATTCTATTCTATTCTATTCTATTCTATTCTAT
>NW_016690186.1:6103482-6129302 GCF_001604755.1 Lepidothrix coronata | reverse complement strand
ACAACCTTGTGCTGTAATTACACTGGTAGAGCACAATAGATCTTATGGAAACTATTGGACAATGGACTTTTCTAGCACTTGTTACCCTCTGGAAAGCACTTTTACTCATGCAGCTATGTGTAGTCCATGCAAGTAGAATCTATAGTCTTAAATATTATGCAAAGAGAGGGTAGACCTAATAAAGGCTACAACATTTCTGCCAGCAGCAAAAGTAGAACTGTCACAGACACTGGTGTCTCATCTACAAGGGCGAATAACAATATTCATTTCAGATACAACAGAATTTTAGCTGAAGAGGAAGACAATATATGATATATACAGATGCAGTTAATAACTAGGCCATTAGTAATGTCATCTCCAAAGCTCTTGTACTTACAGAGAACATGCCTAATTCACAGCTGGATAGCAACCTCCATCATTACTTTACAAGAAGCACAGGAAGTCCTCCCACTTTTGGCTCCCAGTGGGAGTGCCCTAAGCTATATTTTTAAGAATATATATCTGCAAATTTGTAAGTGTCCTATGTCATTTTTTTTGTCCTTGTGGGTAGTCCAAGTAAATAGGTTGGTCGCAGGCCACCTAAGCATGAGCCGAAGGTCTGGATATGATCTCCTTGGCCATCAAGTAGTCTCAGATTGGTCATATATTTGTCCTACACTGGAAAGTACTGGTAGTGGGCACAGCTCTGCCCTGCCACAGAAGTGTCAGCGCTGCTCAAAATCACATAGCCAGGGACTGGAGAGTCAGGACTGTGGCAGTGAAGAGAAATTACCATCACCTGTTTGGTAAAAGTTGCTCTACTTTAAAACTTCCTTGGGCTTAGTCCAGGATGTAATTACAGCAGTAGCAGAAGAAGCAGTGACAAGTTAGAACATGTTTTAAAAGCACAGCAAAATATAGCTGATTTGAATTTGTTTTGAATTTAGTGTATATATCAGCGTATCCCAGCTGTTCTTGCTGGGTTTCGTTCTCTGATTTGTACTTTGAAATTTTAGTTGGCCTCTGTATCGCAGAGGTTTGCACCAATGAGACTACTGTATAATTTTTGTTTCCCCTGACAGATAAGCTGTCTTAAAAAAAAAAAAAAGGGTTCAGAAATACTGGGGAAAATGTAGCAAAAGGTGATGACAGCTCTTTAATTTGATTTTCTATTATTTCAAATCTATTCAGTATTCTTTGTTATACTGCCACTCATAATGACTGTATTTGGAATTAACATAGGTTTCATGTGTAATTCAATGGGTATTAAGCGTAACTTAGCAACGGTTAAAGCATTTTTTTCTTCTGGAAACTGGAGCATGGCTGTTGATGATTTCAGTTGGTAGACTGGGAGGCACACATTACTCTGAATTTCCAATTTTCCCAATTAAAGGCGTAAGATGTTACATATTTATAATGCAATTTTTTATTGTTTATTATAAGTTACATAAAGAAAAAATAAATCTGTCATCAAACCTCTGGAAGCTTTTAGGACTATCTGGATCATAGCATAGGAATAATATTTGAACCCTAAAAGTTAAGTTCATATGCAATCAGAGCTGCTGGTATGGAAAAACCTTTTAAAATATGCAGTGTTCACACATCTCTGCATCTCAAGGTTTTTTGTATGTGTGTGGATGTATTTTGTATAGTAAAAATGGTAGAGGAGTTTTTTATTCTATAAATAGATTTCTCTCAGGGCTCATGCTGTGTGTGGCAGTATGTTCTCACTAAATATATAGTCCAAAGTTGTCTTACTGTATTAACCCAGTTTAAGTAATAAATTAGTCCAAGTAAATACATAAAAATTCTTTCCCTTGAAAAGTAAAAATTTGTGCACCAGAATACTCAGTTATAAAGGTTCATAAAAGGCTACAGATTAGCAGGATGAGCTCACTTGTCTATAGGTCTTTGATTTGTAATATTTAAGACCCAGTACCCAGATTTTATAGAATCATAGAATGGTTTGGGTTTGAAGACACCTCAAAAATCATCTAGTTCCAACCACCCTGACATAATCAGGGATGTCACCCACTACATCAGGTTGCTCAAAACCTCATCCAACCTGGCCTTGAATAATTCCAGCAATGGGACATCCACAGCTTCTCCAGGAAACCTATTCCAGTATCTCACTACTCTCACAGTAAAGATTTTCCTCCTAATATCTAATCTAAATTTACTGTCTCTCAGTTTGAAGCCATTCATCTTTGTCCTATCACTATGTGCTCTTGTAAAAAGTCCCTCCATCTTTCTTGTAGACCCCCTTTAGGTACTGGAAGGCTGCTATAAAGTCTTCCTGATGCCTTCTCTATTCCAGGCTGAACAGTCCCCCAATTCTTTCACACTGTCTTCATAGGAGTGGTGCTCCACCCATCTATTCATCTTCATGATTCTCCTCTGGACTCACTTCAACATGTCCATGTCCTTCTTATGTTGAGGGGGGCAGAATTAGATACAGGACTCAAGATGGGGTCTCTCAAGAGCAGAATAGAGGGGCAGAATCACCTCCTTCGACCTGCTGGCCACTCCTCTTTTGATCTAGCCCCAGGACACGGCTGGTTTTCCGGCCTGCAAGTGTACATTAACAGGTAATGTTGATCTGATTAACAAACACCCCCAAGTCCTTCTCTCCAGGGTTATTCTTAATCCATTCTTTTCCCAGCCTGTACTTGTGCTTGGGATTGCCCTGACCAAGGTGCAGAACCTTGTATTCAATCTAGCTGAGCTTCATGAAGTTTGCACTGGCCCACCCCTAAGAAGGTCCCCCTGAATGTCATGCCTTCTCTCCAGTGTGTCAACCACACCACACAGCTTTGTGTCACTAGCAAACTTTCTGAGGTTGGACTCAATCCCACTGTCCATGACTCTGACAGAGATGTTAAACAGCCCTAGTCCCAGTACCAACCCCTGAGGAACACCACAAGTCACTGCTGTCCACTTGAACATAAAACTGTTGACCACAACTCTTTGAATGCAACTATCCAACCAATTCCCCATCCAGCAAGTGATCCATCCATCAAATCCATGTCTCTCTAATTTAGAGACAAGGATATCATGTGGGACAGAGTCAAATGCTTTGCAAAACTCTAGGTAACATCAGTTAGTCTTCCCTAATCCATCAAAGCTGTAACCCCATCATGGAAGACCACCAGATCTGTCAGATGGATTTACATTTAGTGAAACCATCTTGGTTGTCACCAATCACTGTAGTATTTTCTATGTACCTTCGCACAGTTTCCAGGAGGATCTGCACCATGATCTTGCCCGGCACCAGGCTGAGACTGACTGGCCTATAGTTCTTCAGGTCTTCCTTTTCCCCCTTGTTAAAATGGCAGTTATGTTTCCCCTTTTCCAGTCAGTAGGAATTTCGCTGGAGTACCATGACTTCTCAAATGTCATGGATAGTGGCTTAATCACTTCATCTACCAGTTTCCTCAGGACTCACAGATGCATCTCATTAGGTCCCACAGCTTTGTTCACCTTCAGGTTCCTTAGATGGTCTTGAATCTGATCTTCTCCTACCACTAGCAGTTCTTTATTCTCCTAGTCCCTTTTTTTTTTCCTTCTGTGACTTAGGTGATATGGCTGGAGCACTTGCCAGTGAAGTCTGAGACAAGAAATCTTTGATTACTTCCTTCTCCATATTCCAGATAAGCAGGACTCCTGTTTTTTTCTGGAGAAGGTTGACATTTTCTCCAGTCTTACTTTTACCACCAATGTACCTATGGAAGCTTTTCTTTTTGCCCTTGATGTCCCTGGCCAGATTTAATTCGAACAGGGCTTTAACTTTCCTAACCTGATCCAATTCTGTTTACTGAAGAACACTGCTTTTCTTTTATTAGTATGAGAACAGATTTCAAAGGAGAGAAAAAAAAAATTGTTGACATGTTAAACAAACAAAAAAAGAAACTTTCTGAACAATTTTTTTCTTCTGTACTGTTGAATGGATGCGATTGCATGATTTTGTGTTTAATTGCCTCTTGTTTTAGAATTTTTAAGAAATTTTAAACTTTATTGGATGAGCATTGTTTTACAAGTGCTCAATGGTGGGCAGAGAAGCTTTCAATACATTGGTTTAGTGTTTTATACTTACTATTCTAAACACATCCCAAAAGTTAGAATGTGTTTTCAGAGGACTAATTCCCTGAATTTGTATTCTGGTTGACATTTAGGTCTGCTTGTGCTTCTTGTGTCTGTGCATGTCTAAATTTTCAGTGCCCATAAAACACTAGAAAAGCACTAGAAAAAGTAAAACAAGAAAAATAAACTGTTAAATTTTTCTACACTTAGTCATTTGAGAATGAACTTCAGAAGTATAAATGGAACAACATCACCTTGCAACATTTGTCAGACTTGTTGAGCTTGGCAGCTTAATTGTCACAGGAAGAAGAGCAACAAGATAAATTGATATTCTCAAATATGTGGAATGTCAGGAGTAGCCATATTTTATGATCTTGAAGTAATAATCAGTCTTTGGGTCTTTTGAGATTTGAACATATAGCCAAGATGAAGTATGAAAACACACACGCTGGTCCAACAGCATAAGCGTGAGAAAACCAAATACCAATTTGTTGTCTATTTAATTTTGTATACAGCATTCATGAAATTATGTCTCAAGAAAGACATCACTGATAATTTTGCTACTGAAATAATTTAGATTACATATTCAACATTTTTCCTGTTGAGTAAACATACAGAGGCAACCTCATGAGCATCCCATCTTGCACTGCAGTTCATGAAGTGTCAAAATGATCTAGAGACTTTTTGCATCATTTTTCTAAATAATGTAATCGGTATTAAAAAAAACAAAGAAAAATATTTTTACAGAAAAAAAAACATAGTGCCTTCTATGTTCTGCTGGTAAAAGTTGCCTCAATATAGACTGCAAATTGATGAATGCTTGATAAATTTTTCAGAGACTTGAGATGAGATTTGCAGCTGATGTTCAAGTACTGTCATTTGAACTGGAAATTTAAGTTGCTATGAAAAGGACTGAGTATGAGTGAAGTAACACACAAACTCTAATAACCACTAGGGCAGAAGGAGGTGGGTGGAAAGAACAAAACCCAGGAGTAGTTACTTAGATTGAACTTTTAGGGTGAAATTCCCTCCGGAAGGATTAAAATAACATTTCTGCTGTGTGAAGACAGTAGCTGAGAAATGTTGAACAGCCCCAAGCAAACCTCCTAGTATGAAATGGACATGTTGACTTAACCACACCAGCTCTGCCCATAAAATTAGTGGATTAAGTAATAAAAATATCACACAACATTGGTGAGACACATAGGCCTTAATTATGTACTATGGCAAACAATCATCTGATTTTGGTGCCTCATTAAACTATGCTGAATTCAGATCTGATGGATAGAAAAGTGAAAGTATCCAAACATCACCTTTTTTTCTCATCCACATAGGCCTCTGTATCTCATTCATTTTAATGCATTTCCTATCCAGCTTTTTCAAAACAACCTTTTTGCAAGTGTGTGAGTCTGTGGTATCCTTTTACAAAAATTTGTATTTTGAATCTAAAAATCAATCAGAGGAAACAGGCAATTTTACTGTGTGACAGAACAAAAGCTTATATATAGGAGCTGAGCACTTCCCTCCTTCTGCAAATAGTGAGTGCAGGCATATGAGTCCTTTGTATCACCAGATCCTAGTAAAATGGCTTTTTTCATGAATAAATAAACAAATCTCATTAACAAATGTCATTTAAACAAACAGGAATGATCATAAACATTATCAAAAATGCATCTAGATGTCTTAAATGCATTGGCTGTAATTGCTAAAACAAACCATTACAATCTTGTCATCCAAATTTTTATTTAAAGAGATCCGTAATTTATAAAAAATATTCTGTTTTAATTCTTGTTTTTTCTTTCTTCAGTTTTCTCTCATTCCATACAAATAATCATCCACTTTGATATACCTTTTGTACCTTCACCAAATTCTGTAGACTACGGAACCAAAATACAAAAGACCTTTAATCTTTTATGTACTTATCTGGCCATTTGCGTTCCTTGATGCTCAAAAGAGCTATTAGGTTGTCTATTTTGCAGAATATTTCATTACACACACTTTATAATATCTCTATTTGGCTCATCTAATCTATATAACAACAAATAATTCTTTTTTAATGTACATTATTCAATATATTACTTTTCAGCATGCTGCAAAACGGGTGACTCTTCCTTAGTTTGTTATTTTTTTAATAATTTGCATAGTCATTTAGAAATAATTTTCTGAGCTTAAATACCTTTTTCTGTAGTACTTTTCTCACATCTGTCTTCTTTAAGTGATTTGTATTCTTTACTTTCAAATGAAAAATCTAGAAGCTAATGAACATCAGCTCATCCTTTACTCTTGTTAAGCACTTCAAAATATTCCCTCAGAAATTATTCTACTTCCATTAGTAGAAATTTTAAATCTTCAAGGGAGAAAGGTTTACTGTTGCATTTGAAGATTGTTACTCTCTGACTTCATGTAGTGACACTAGACTTGAAGACAAAAGCTTAAGAAAAATAATAAAATAGGCAAAATGAACCCAAGAGAAAAAAAAATTGATTGAACTAAATAATGTGAACATCTTGTGAACTCACTAGATGCTAGATGTGAAGAGTAGCTACTGGAGTGTGGAATGTGGTGGTACATAGCTCCCCCACTTAGGTTGCACTATGATCTGAGAAATTCTTGTCAGGCCTTGTGTTTGACAAACAGCACCTGGGCTCAGCTCCTTTTGACCTTATCAGAAGCACTGTCTGTCCCCAGGAACTAATGCTGTCTAATGAGCTCCTGTTTTTTAAAAAAGAACCCTGGAAGTTTTTTGGGGTTTTTTTTGCCTGAATAACAACCCAAATGTAATAATATTTTTGTTATCAAACCTTCAGAGAAATTTACCAGCCTGAGTTGCAGCCAACATGGTAAATTACTACGACCAAAGCCAACTCTCTTGAGACCCTATAAAAAGTGGTCCTAAACGAGACCCTTTGAGCTCTCTTGAACTACAGTGAGCTATGATCAGCAAACTCCTCCTGAGTGGGATGCCTCTCAGAGCCAACAAACTGTCAAGTTTTCTCTACTTAGAGTATCACTGAATAATGACTATAGATCCTGGACTGATATCCCCACTCCTCAAGGCTCAACCCTTCGCCCCTTGAGATCATGCAAAGGTGTCTGAAGTGACTATGTCACTGAATTCAAGGGGAATTTTTCACAGGTACAGAATCTTTATTTCTGTGTGAATGTGAGTGTGAATATGCTGTGGCAAATGTACTAGGAATGTTGCTTTCCTAGATTCAGAACTACTTTAGATTTGTAAGTTACTGTGAATTACTGTTATGATATAGTAAATTCTATATGAATCCTTTGCTAAATTGTTTGACTTATCAATTAAGTGATGTTAAGTTTAAGTGCAGTTAGGCCTTTAGGCATAAGCTATCCATCAAATTCGGGCTCAGTTTAGCACAGGGGTCTACTCTGAACCTTGTGACTCAACAGGAGGGTCTTCCATATTCCTTTTTATCCTTATCCTTACCCTGTCCTATACTTTTCCTTTTCCCCTTCCCCCCCCCCCCCCCCAAGTAGACAGTTCTGGGTTTATTTTGGTTGGTTTGTTTTGGTTTTGTTATTTTTTTAAAAAATTTCATTTTGGATTTTTGTTTACTTTTTCTCCATATGCCTTAACTACCTAGTAAGTAGTAGAGTGAACCTTGCCACGGAACTTTCTTGTGCTTTCACTTCAATATTAAACCTGCTTTTGCTGATACCACTGCTGGTGATTCTTTAAGCGACCTCAAAATATCCATTCATGACATAGTGCAGGGATTATACTTACACTGTGGTCATTTCCTTCTGTATATTAGCATGGAGATGCCCTGTTAAAAAAGAGGCTTGTTCAGTCTTTTTGCCTTTGTGATCCTGCTCAGGTCCCTACTTTCCTAATCTTTTAAAAGAGTCATCCTTCAGTTTGCTTAGGATATCTTAATGTTTACTAGTAAACAACTTAATTCTTTAACTTTATCTACTTTTGACCAGTGCAATTATAAGGTTTGCTTGTGTGGTATAAATCTATGACAATTGTCTTTGTGGATAGAGAAAACCATATGTATGATCGCCACTGATGGAACTGTATCAGAGCAGAAAAATTTCAAATTTTATAAAGCTGCAGTGCTACGATGGCACTGAAAAGGAACAACATTGCTAGCAGAGTGTACTGTATAAGCAGAGTTTCCTGGACCGTGTTCATACTTGTTATCTCTTCTATCTGTAATTTTCAGATAAAAGAGTATTATTGTAAAGAGAAATCCAGGAAACAGCTTATATTCAGTGTAGACATCATGACCTCTGAGACATTGTTCATTTGGTAAGTTTTCTCATGGAATAAAGTACCAGCAGTAAAAGAAACCATCATGAAATTTCTGAAATGCAGTGTAGCATCAAACATTACATTACTAAGCTCCTCCTCACAGGGTACTCTCCTGAGGTCTAATACAAGAATGTTTTAGTCCTAAAGTAAAATGTGAATACTTTCTGAACTCAAATTGGTCAACTGAAATGTGGACATTCCTACAACGTTCCTCCAATTAGTTCATTTCAAAAAAGGAATTAAACGAAGTATAAGTGGTGACAAATGCAATAAGGAGTGCTCTTGGAGAAGTATGAATAAGCAAGAAAGTGAAAAAAAAAAAGAAACATGAAAGTGTTAATATTTTTAGAAATGTCTGGATTATGAAAAATCTTATCTAGATCTAGCAATATAAGAGCTTTCTCAACAGTGAGACAGTCTTGTCATTAAAACTAGGGCTCCGGTACTTCAAGTTCCAAAATTATAGTCTTATATAGAACCAGTCTTTGCTTTATAAAGAACAAGCCTCAGATAGGTTCATAGATGAAAAAATTGTTGAAAATTCTGCCTGGGCATTATGTATTCCAGTTCTGAATCCTAGCAAGCACATCAAACCCCATCAACCTGTTCCTATCATCTTCAAATCTGCTTCCTCAAAGCTGTCTCAGATCTTTCCACCAGAGTTTTTAAGGAAAATACTGTGGGTCTTTTTTTTTTCTTCATCCTTCCTGGAACACAAGTAGAAGAAGGAACTGGTAAAGAGGATGATGAGCAGAAAAGTGGTGCTACCATTTGCTTGCAGAATTCAGAAATGAAACAAAATTGCTCTAACATTTAGCATTTCTCTAATTCTCTTCCTTTGCTAACAATATCTGGTTCCCAAAAGGAACTAGAAGTTCTTTCTTAGGGGAGTAAGGCTCAGCCTGCTTTTCCATCTGCAATTGTTGATTGCTACTTACCAAAAATGTGTGACAAAAAATAGTCAAATGATTCCTCCAGCCAGGATTAAGACATAGGGTGACATTGGGAGTATCTATTGATAGATCTATATTTGTTTATAACTGATCCAAAATTATTTCCAGGGTTACAAAGAACCAGGTAATCCTCCAACATATTCATAGTTGTAGAACAACAATATTCCAGAAAAAAATGTCCATAATTTTTAATTTATTTCCAGTCCAAATCCAGAGATTGATTGAAGAAAATATACCTTCAAGTTATTTGAAATGTAAGTATGGAAGTGAACCAGAAATTAATGAAACTATAACAGGATTGGGGGAAATTTTCATTCATCCTCAGTTTTTACCTTTTTTGAGGAGAAGTAGCCCTCATATTCCTATCCCTTCAAAGCAGAATAAGGGTTCCTCAGTGCTAAAGCAGACTTCTTTCCTTTTTAGCACCTTTTTTTTTCATAATTTCTGAGATAGGAAACCAAAGGTAACAATGTCATAATCACTGCAACTGCAGATTCAGTATTCACATTTTAGTAACATTCCTAAATTCACTGGCATGTACATTTATGAAAGAGTTTCACATAGTACTTTCCCTGTTTCGTACAGCTCTTAGTTCTTAATCTGCTTTTCAGATAAATTTACTGTCATCTTTTTAGTCAAAAGAATATTATAAAAATTTGGATTTCTTTGGTTTTTTTTTTAAATTTTACTAATAAAGGTCTTCTCATTGAGTCTTCTCTATTAATTTTGTGTTCCTCAAGACCTCTAAACCTAATAAAAATTTTCTTTGGGAAAACCTACCCTTTCTGGATTTTTATTTGAAAATACACTCAAGATACAGAAATTACTTCCCACCCTATTCTCAGCATAATAAATTGCGTTGTTACAGGGCAGTACATTAACTCATTCTGTTAAAATGAGACAAGGATGGAGAGATGGTTTCAGGAAGCATGTAAAACAAATGTCTTGAAAGATGGAAAAGCTCTCAAGTCCAAAAAGCATTACTGTGAAAGTCTTCCGCCATTGGTAATAAAAATTTCTTTTTTTTTCCTTCATGTCTTCCCCCAGATGCAAATGAACTTATTCAGTCAGAAAATAATAATTGTTTACTTAAAAACCTAACCCAAATAATTTCCATAACTCTTTTCTCAGCTAACAACTTTTCTTAGACCTTTTTCACGAGATATAAAAGGAGTTGTTTTTCATAGGATTTTTTTTTTGAGAAGTAAGGCACAATGGGGGATGAGTGGGAGGAATTATTCTGCTTCTGAGTCTTCTGATGGGGAAAAATTGCTGAAAGATTAAGCTTTTAAGAATATATTTACAATTTTCCCCTCATTTTATAACAAAGCCCATTGACAAGCTTGTCTTGGAGATGCTTAATGTTGGTTTACTTCGTAATGACTATACTTTACTAATTCTAAATTAATTTTAAAATATTGCTATTTATGTTTAGCAGGAAAGATCATGAGTTCTGTTAAGGTTACAGAGCTAATAAACCGATGTTATCTTCCAGACATGAATAGCATGTTTCAGAGTTTCTTCAAGAATATAAAAAAATTAATGGTAATTATAAATAATCTAAAAAATCTGTTATTTGATAACCCACTTACTGAATTATCTGTTACTCTTAGGGAGCTATAAACCCTATTTTTACACCTGCTTAATATGAAGTGTGACCACAAATGAAATCTTGAATTCTGTTCTGTTGAGTATTTTAACTCCTAACTATTTATCACAGAATAAGGAAGAACGAATTATATCTTTGTGAATTCACCTCCTATTTCAAAGTGTTTCTCCTAGGCATATAAGCAATTTAATCTTTACATATGCTGATGACTTTCTTTATATGTAAATCCTTTGTCTTTGCCTTTCAGAGGAATTTCTCATCTGAGAAACTGGTGCTAAATGAAAGCATTGAGATGTAAGGTATTTAGGTTAGCTTTACTTCAGGCACTGCACCGTGATTAACAAACTGCCAGCTGTTTGCTTTTTGGACCAATATTGTCTCCCTGTAAACTATGTGTTGGAGAAGTTTGTCTTGATTCTCTTCTCGTGGAATATAAATGCCTTGCTAAGCAAGATTCAGAAGTGCCTTTGTCAGTGATGTTAACATGGTTCCTTAAATGGATAATACTGCCCCTAGACATACTATAAAGTCCCTCTTCCCCACCACCCCTACCCTCAGAAAAAAAGGCAAAAAAAAAAGAAGTAGGTAATGCCAGTGAGAGAAAAGTTTGCGTAACATTTGTTTACCATGGTGCCCAAGGGAAACAAAATTCTTTCCCACTCTTCTTTAAAAGATAATTCCACCAATATCTTTTAATTTCTCTCTTGTCATATTTGAGTCATCATCACTAAAAGCTGCAATACAGACTTGCCATGGAAGAACATTCCAAAGGCCAACTGAGATATTCTGACTAAATGACACACACTTCATCTTTGCATTTGCAGCATCTATTCTCATGGTTGCTCTCTGTAACTTCCTCACTTTTACACTTGGTTGTATTTCTATCTGGCATTCTGCCTGAATGACCTTTTAAAAGACCAGCTAGTAAAATATATAGTAGTCCACCAGCTGCCGAGTGCACTTCCAGTACACCTTCATACTAGCTCTGTGTTGTTTGTCACACAATGGTGCTTAACCTTTAAAACTCTGGGATACAGTACAGATTTCCTCTTGCCTTCTTGGGTTAGTTCCTAACTGATATTAGCCAGAGGCCAGCTGTGAACTGCTGAATGAATAGCACAGTGATATAGTAAAAACAGTTCGAGGAGGCTGAGGGCCCTTTGTCAGTTATATGACTTTCCTCGGAAGGATATGATCTCCCCTGCAACTCCATGTGCTATGGACAAATCTAACAATAGGCACTCTCAGTAAGGCATCAGAATCTCTTAATTTTTACCTACTTCCACTCCAGAATAATTGTGACTGAAGCTAGTGACCTCCCCAGCATGCTGCAAAGCATATCTTTTCAGTCAGAGTTTTAGAAAAAGTGTATAGAAGGAAAGAAGTACTTTTGTGGAGGTTACAACTCATTGGTGGATTCAGTCACAGTCACTGTTGATGTTAAATGCAGGTGCCACCACAGGTACATGCCGCCAACCAAAACAAGGGAATCTGTGAATCCAAGCTGAAATTTGAGCAGCCTAGATGGAGTGTCTTTGCCTGGTGTAGTTTCCAAAGCTCCAAGTAAGAAGAAACATAGAAACTGTCAAAGCAGAGAGCCAGGTGTTGTACAAGCAACCAGAAATTGCTGTGCTGAGCTCAAGAGCAAGAATCTCATGTTTCAGGATGTACATTTCAAGGTAGGAGGCCAGGTTTCTGTAGTGTTTTTGGGCAACATTACGAAAAAGTGGCCTCCTACCTTGAAATGTAAGATTCCTCATACATTATTGACACATCTTTTGTCAATAAATATAATTGCAACAAATATATTTATTTTCCTCATGCAGTCCTTGCTTGGGAACTACTTCCATGTGTTAAAAGACTAGCTAAGGTCAGGATGAACTTCAGTGAGTTCATCCTTCAGATATAACATCTGAGAGTCAAGTTACTTGGAAAAGCCTATGTAATGGCTAAATATCTCTCCTCTCTCCTCTCCTCTCCGAACCTCTCCTCTCCAAACCTCTCTGAACCTCTACTCAACTGTATCTTTCTCTGCTAGCTCGAGCTTTCTGAAATAGCATCTTCACAAATCTCTTTCTGAAGCCTGAAAAATTTGAGACAAAAAATTGCTAATGCTTTTTTCTATGCTCTCCTGTCGCTGGGAGAAAAACCAAGATCACCTGTTCTATCTTTTTCCTATATTGGACAACACTACTCTCTGCTTGGTGAGGAGGTCTTTGCTAGTGAACTGTAGAGCTGTAAGATATTCGTAGTTTATTGATACCTCTGAGATACAAAGAACTCATAATATATTTTGATGTCTACTCAGATTAACTTTGAGGCGTATCTTTGACAGTCTGCTGAGCTATATCTCTAACAACACAGAGGCACTGCCAGACTGTCAAATTATTATTGCAGGAAGGAAAGTTTAAAGGTGTTTGAAATTTTTTATTCTGAAGAGGAGAAAACTTATAGAGATGGCTTTATCACTGTTGTTTAGCATCTTAATATAAGCTGCAACCTAAAAATGACTGAAGCGCCTGAAAACCTTTTTTTAAAATTACTGTTTATTAAATGAAATTATATAAATTGTGGAAAACAGTCTCCTCCTTCAGTGGCATGAGAAGCACCTCTATTACTGGACGAGTACACTGGGGATGTTGCTTCTGTATATTTAAACACAGAAAAGAAATAATGAGGCCATTTATAAAGAGAAGTGTCATGCTAAAAGCATTAGACAGCACTTCAGTTTTTATGTAGAGCATAAGCTTATTCGATAATATCACCCACAGACACAAATTACACTATGTGACACTTGGACTCTTTAGATCTAGTACAACCAATTACTCTGAAGAAGTGCACTGAGTCTTGCACACAGATTTCCAGTTTCAAGCTTTTGAAGACTGGAGATGAACACATAAATGTACAGTTAAACCTTTCATGTTTCTTTCCAGAGTGCCTGTTTTAGACTATCAAGTTGCTGAAGTAAACAAAGTAATTTAAAACTGCAGAAGCAGGTTTTTAGCAGGTACAATCTGGCCAAGCCTTATTAATTTAGAAGAAATATTAGTTTGCCTATTGCTTGCATGAGGAGTAAATCCTTAGTCACACCAGCATGGATTCAGAATAAGTCCAACAGGTCCCACAGCCTTTAGAGGATAGAATTATTGCTGAAGACATACTCTCATGAGGTCCCACTACCTTCAGGAGTGACATGACCAGTTTGAGACAATCTGTCAAAGCCAGTATTCTGTGTATGTCTCACTGCACTGTCTCGTCCACTGTTTGCCTTCAATTCCTTGTTTCTAAAACACTATGAATCTCTATCCTTTCATCATAGACTACCATTGCTGATAAAATGTTCAGTTTGATTTTTTTAAAAATGTCCTTTCTACGAATGCCCTTTAATAGAGAATCACAAGTCTTGCACTGAATCTTTAACCTATAGTTAAAGGCACTATCTAATGGATCCAAGTAAAATGGCCTGCCAAAAATTCAGAAAGCATTGATTTTTTAACTTTAAAAAATAATTTTAAATTTTGAGACAGGTTTCATCAAATTGAAGTGGTCTGGTTGAACGATTTTGTGATTTTCTGAATTTCCAAGGTAAGTACAGAATTAAAAAGGGAAAAATATACTCATTGAAACATTCAGTTTGGGTATTAGTACAACACGTGCTGGAAACAATAGTGACATTTATCTAAAAGATGTGAACATGGCCTATGATAGTGTCCTGCTTTCAGCTGGGGTAGAGTTAATTTTCTTCTTAGTAGGTGGTACAGTGCTGTGGTTTGTATTTAGTATGAGAGTAATGGTGATAACACACTGATGTTTTAGTTGTTGCTAAGCACTGTTTACCCTATGCCAAGGACTTCTCAGTTTCCCATGCTCTGCCAGTGAGCAGGTGTGCAAGAGGCCAGGAGGGAGCACAGCCAGGACAGCTGACCCAAACTGACCAAGGGGATACTCCATGCTGTAGAACATCATGCCCAGCATATAAACTGGGGGAGTTATCCATAATGGGGCTGATCATTGCTGGGGGACAGACTGGGCATTGGTCAGCAGGTGTTGAGCAGTTGTATGGAGTATGGTGTATGACTTGTGTTTCTTGAGTTTTATTCCTCTCTCTCTCTCTCTGTCTCTCTCTCCTTTTCATTACAATTATTATTATTGTCATTATTTTAATTATTATCATCATCATTACTGTTTTTAGTTTGGGTTTTTTTTTTTTTTTTTTGCTTTGTTTAAAGTATTAAATTGTTATTAACCCATGAGGTTTAATTTTTTTCTTTCGATTCTTCTCCCCTCCAACAGGGTTAGAGGGAAAATGACCAGTCTGCTGTGTGGTACTTTGTTGCTGGCTGAGTTTAGACTACAACAGTAGTGAAGATTTCTCTTTACTTTTTTTTCCTTATTTTGCAAAATAATATTTTTACAAATATTTAACAGGCTCTCAAACTAGCACTACTTAAGGCACAACACCCTTTATTTGTGCAAAAGGTATAAGAAGCAAACTACAAATAATGTTGCTCAGACTGCAAGTCAGATTTGTAGTCTGTTCCTCTTCTGAAAGAGCAATTTTTTCAGTAATTATCCTAAACACTGCAGTCTCACTTAGATAAATTGAAATATTTTGAATAATCATCATATGATACCAGAGCATTTTAAGACCGGTCCTGTTCCCAGTTCCTGGAATAGCAATGCCTCAATGACAGGTCACTTTAGAAAGCTGAACCAAGAATCTGTAGCTACTATGATTAAATATATACAGGGTTTTTTTGTGATTTTTCATCTGTACACTTATCCTTTACTCACATGTACTGTCCTCAGTTTGATTACTATGATGCAATTACCTGACATCAGTAGCTCAACAGAAATTTCAAAAAAGTCTTCTGATGGAAAGGGATAAATTAATTTCCTGGAAATCTTCAGCAAGTGTGTAGATGTTAAGATGAAGGCTAGGTTAGAGCATCTTTCCTTGTTTGGGATGACAGGTTTCAAAGCAATGTTCCGAGGTACCTGAAATGGTTTTGTCAAAGCAATGACTCCTATTTTTCCACAGCATCCATTACAAGGAAGCCTAATAGCTCACAGAGTCACTGAATCAATGTTTGCAATTCCATTCCCCTAAGTTTTTTGTTTGCTTATCTTTAGAGAATGGCTTTTATCAGGTAGAAGGCTGCTTCTGGCCTTGGAACTGCAGATCTTGAGGCCAAATTACTCTATACTGAAGAGTCACATGCTTGATAATTCAGTGCCTTCTGCATACTTTGAACTTTGCCTGCTTCCTCACACCATGTGCAACTACTCCTTGTATGCAACCAACTTAATCCTGCCAACAGCTCTTCACTGTTAGATTATTTTCAAATTAATGGTGTGTTTTTCAAGCCATAAAATCTACTTTATCTCTTTCAGGTGTAAACAAACCAGTGTCTGCTCTTTTGCCCATTTAATCAAAGCAGTTTTTCCTTCTTTTCTTTTGAGTCTGGTTAAATTAACTGAGATGACCTGTTAGGTCCTTGCTATCTCCAGACTGGATCAGAGAATGTAGGCATTGCACTACAATCTACTTTAATCCCATTACAGCCATGTCACTCTAGGCCTTCATCATGATTAGACAATTAGATACCAGTGGCTTCCTAATGGATTTATTACAAGGCATTAGCTGATGAAAATTCTGCAGTGTTAGGTGCTTGCCTTTTTGTTATAATGAGAAATGAAACACTGTCACAGGAATGTGTTAATTTAATAGCTTCCTTAACAATCTTAGAAGTCGTAGTGAAAGAAATTAAACATGATTTGCTGCCAAGGTTAACCTGCTCTCAGTTAGCTTTCTTGCTATTTGGAGAAGGATTTTAGCTATTACATAAGCAAAGCTGAATGACCAAACCTTAAAATTAATGTATTTGATTTGTATCCCCAAGAAATGTGAGTAGCTGAATGTTGCTGCAGTACCTGAAGAATTAGTCAATATTTTAGGAGCAGTGGAAAGGGAAGGTGTTTTATTAAGGCCTCTGAAAATACTAGCTGGAGTTTAACTCATCAGGAGGAGGTAGGGATTGGTGGCTGCTTACATCTGTGTGCAAGTCACTCCGCTTCTGTCATTACAGTCAGACTGACAAAAGTAACACCCAGGTGGTGTGAACTTTCCTCAGCACTTTCATTGATTTTGAGCATAAATATCTTATGTCTCACATGAGACGTCAGAGTAGTCCAGCAACTACCTTAAACAATCAACCAGGCAGCTTCAAAATTGTTTAATTAACTGTAAAATATTTACTATAAGAAAACTAATTATGATCTTGATTTCTGTGGTGTGCATCAGGGGACAAATGGGCTCAAAGTGGATAGTGGGTAAAATCCTCCAAATATGGTTGTGGCTATTCACTGGCCTGTTGTTTATGGGACCAGCAGCAGACAGATGTATATTACAGTAGAACCAGTACTCAATTTTCACTCTTGTTGGCAGATGGAGAACAGCCAAAGACTGAGTATGCCTCTGAGAATTTATTACCTAATATTTCCTCTTGGCTGATCCCTGTCAGGCAGCTGTGAGATTCCCTGGATGGCTGATATGCGTGAGCTTGAATGGTTGTGGTCATGACCACAGACATTCTGTGTATAAAGGCTTTCGTACTCTAATCCTGTCTCTTGAGTGTTCTTCACAGGCATTCAAAAGAAAAAGGATGATCTAATGTATATTAACAGCTGAACCTAATTAGCTAAGATAGAGAAAAGCAAACAAACATGATGTCAAAGAATTCATCCCTTCTCTCAATCTACAGAGATCTGAGATTTGATGAAACATTGAGATTTCCCCCTATGACATAAAAGTGACTGATAACTGGGTGGATTATTTTAAACTGAGGCACACTGACTCAAAGTGTTGTATCTTTGTGCTGTATTTTGCAGATATAACTGCTTTGCTGTTTATTTTGCTACAAGGATTTTGCCAGCGTCCACTCCATTAAAAAATTGACTTCTCTGGTGCCCCTGGCCAGTTTCACAATTTACAATTTCTAAGAAATTGTACCACTCCAAGAAGGAACTAACAATATTTTTCTTTCCTTTTTCTTTTTTCGTCTTTTCATCTCCAGTATGTAAATTCCAGTAGACAAAATCCCGAGTCTTTGTTTTCATAATATAGAAATCAATTATATTTTGATAACATAGAAATATAGAAAAATGTCAACAATTCAGATAAAACCACGTTAAAAATATATAATGTGTTTATACACTTTTGGTGTATATACACAGTGTCTTAAAATTAATATTAACATTTAATCTAAATGTCAAATGAAATGAAACAGGGTGATACATTTGAAATGAAATACTTTGGCATTATCAGACTGAAACAAGAAAGATTATGACACTTTTCTATAGAAAATTTTTTCAAAATTGAAATGTTCCTGTAGAACAAGTCGATTTCAACAAAACTGCATTTTGGAGTTGTACAGTATTCTGATGAAACATTTTTGAGCAGTGGTAGGTGGAGCCTACCTGTGTATATCTGTGTTTGTAAACATATCTTTCAGCAAGATGAAGGCTACCAGGTATCCCCCAGTCACTTTGGAAACTGGTCATGAATTATGCAACTTCATCTGAAGCCAGAGTCACACTGTGACAAGACAGGGTCAAACCACAGCGTGAAATATTTTGATATGTGCCCTTCACTAATGAGACTCCCACACAGAACTAGCACAAACATGCCTCCATATAGAGTGATATCAGTATTAGCAATTTTTCCAAGGTATTTGTGCATCAAATGTGCCTGAGGATATCATTCAGATGGAGTATTTGGGAGTTTTGGCATTTCCTAGCAGCTTTACTAGAACACCTAACTGGTAAAACAAAACATGAAATACTTCTGTTTCACGATTTATTACCAGTTTCATAATATGGATGATCACTGATGGTGGTTCTTATTGTGGTCACTTAGTTTGTATTGCAACATAAAATGATACTATTTTCAGAATATAATCCCTCCAAGATAGAAAATACATTGCAGGGATGCCTTTATGTCCTAAGCAAGGAAAAAAATCACACTTGTAAGCTAAAAAACCAAGCGTGAACAGTGTATGTGGATCAAATGAATAAAACACTGCCCATGAAGAAGATAATCAACCTTAGCAGCCGGAGAAGCCTCAACCCATACGTGGTTTGGTATCACCATCCATCACCCTGTGGCAACAGGATGACTGCCGGGATGGGACGTGCACCCGACTGGCCAAGAAGCAGTGCAGGGCACAATGCTGGGGTCCTGAGTATGGCCCGTGGTAGTTTTGGAAGTTAGGGAACCTGCCCTGCCTGACAAGGAGGGTTGCTGGTGGTACAGGTTGCCCTTCAGAGGGCGTGCCTGGGCGTGTATGTGTGCACGTGCACAGGAGCATGTGTGTGTGACCAGTACCACCTGGTACTAAAATGGGCTTTAGAAATTCGTGTTTATTAATGGTTTGTAATGTCTAGCATTGTGGTTTATCTACTGAATTACATTGATCCTGAATGTGCAGTGTACTGATTGCTTGTTAAGTACGTGCCATTAATAATTCAAAAAACTGCTTTGGTTTACATTACACGAGCAGTTTTTGTCTGTGACAGATATAAACTAGATAGTTCAAATTTAGGCAGCAGCTTTGAGACAAAGTTTAAAATTTGCTGTACTTTCATTTATCCTCAAAACCACCAATCATTGATGCAACTCTTCTATTTAACTAAATTGCTATGTGGCTGTATTGCTGAACAGCTCATTTCTTGACTAAAGTCCAACAGTTATATTCTGAAGCCTACATGTATTTTTTCATACTCATTAAAATCTTAAAATTGTGGTTTATAATCACATTTTATTTGTAATGGACTCTGAAAGAAACCAACAATTCCTTTTCCTTAAACTGTAAGGTTTAATATACATACTGTTATTTTTCTTAACTTAGAAGTTTTTATTTTTATTCCTTACATTTATTAATTCTCTACATTCACTAGCCATGCATCAATTAAAAAAAAGAAAAGAGAAAAAAATAAGAAAGAAAAAAGACTTTTTTTCAAATCAAGCATTTGGATTTTTTTAAAATAAAAGTAGGTCTTGATAACAAGTTTCTTTTTGTTATTTTTGTATCTTGCCAGGAATTATTGAATCTCTCCTAGTAAGATTTAATATTTGTACACTGCAGCTGACATAGCAAGACATGAAGTTCACATGGATGGTGTAAAACTCACAGATTAATTTAATTTTTTTTAATTTAATTTCTGGATTTGAAGATTAAAAAGATCAAACTGAAAGCAAGACAGTTTATTGTTTATGACATTTTATGGTCAGATAAATGCCCTCTAGCTTTCCTCACTGTTCACCAACAACTGTCAACATCAAAAATAATGTCACAATCAGGGTGAATTAAACCCCATGAATAAACAATGAAATCTATTTTTATTTTAAATTCAGTGTCACTATAAAACAGAGACTACAGCAACAACAAAATCCAGTAACAATTCCTCTAGAGAGTAATAATAAAAATAATTAGATTCAGGAGGGAAAAAAGCACATCAGGAAGTACTCAGTGGGACTTGCAAAAGATGAATAGATGGGAATTCAGAATTATTCTGTGCACTAACGAAGCAATGAGTGATTATAGAACTTATTTGTGTTTTCACAAAGGAACAAGTAAAATGCCGGATAGACTGAGTCAGCGACGGTATTCTGCTGTGAATGGTTATAGGAATTTTATAATGGTGTAGAAATAAGGTACTCCATGGTGTCAATATACTGCAAGTTGAAAACGTAGCCTTGAAGGATGCTGATGGACCTCCAAGTACTTTTTTCCACAGACAGGCATGGAAAAAGGAGCTGTAGGTAGAAAAGACATAACTGGGGAAAAACGAATGTACTGGAGGTACTGCTTTTTTTTCATTTGTCTTGGCATTGGCTAGAACAATATGATATAACATTTATTGCAATGTATGTAGACAGAATAAAACTCCTGTAGGTTTGTAATTACATATATTTCTACGAATAGACAGTAAATAATTGCTAGATGATTCAACTACATAAGGAGTTTTATCAAGGTGGTTTAAGCCCTTTTTGCTAAATAACTTTAGTGGTATTGAACATATCTAAATGCCTTCAAAATGTTTCCACTGATTTTGAGGCTTTACAGTGCAGATCTATCACCCTACCATCCAGTAATGTAAAACAAACCTTTTTTGGGAAAGTCATGGAAATGAGTATGAAATGCAGACTTCCAGTGTGTCTGCAGATCTTTGATGCCTGTTCATTTTCATTTAAATATTGTTTTTCTAAAATGACAAAAAAAGAAAGAATGAAACCTTTCTAACATTTTTGTTGAGATAGACTGGAACTACTTAGAAAAATATAATAAGGACAGCTATGGATGTTTCAGAAATCTTTCGGTTCCAAATCAAAAAACAGTTAAAAAAATCTCAATACTAGATTAGAAAGCAAAATGAAAGAAAAAGTTTTTTGAAGTTTCTTGAAACTGATCATTTCAATAGTATTGTTTTTTCAAAATTTCTGTTTGGTTGTTTCTATTAAAAATATAGAGATTTTGAAGTAATATATCTTTCTGACCTGGAACTAGTTTATGAACGTTTATGAATGTTTCATATCAGAATATATCTGTAAATTTGAAAGCTGTCTTCCAGTGCATTTTTTAAAATAAAGGGTTTATGAAAGTCACCTCTTTTCATGGAAACTCCTTGATTTTGCTGAATTGGGTTACCATTGTTGCAATGCAAAATTTTTTTTCAGTAGTCATGGTCTTGTTGTTCTAAATATACATACACTGCAAGTGTATAGATCGCCTGTCTTCCAGATTACATGTTAATTGTCAAGGTCTTTTGGGATCAGGTCTAAAGATTTGCTCCTGAGGATAACATTTTTGAGTTAGCACAAGGATAAAATGTGTGAGTGAGAGTTCAGGGCTTGAATCTCTGTGTAGGGAGATGGGAGGTTCAAATTAGGACACCACCACATGGCTTTATGTGATGAGAAATTAATGTGGATATATAATAAGTAGGTTAAAGAGGAAGAAATAAGGAGTATGAGGGCTTGATATGAGCAAGTAAAAGACAGATTTTGCTAAATTATGATAAATATTCTTTTTACTTTAGTTTTTTAAATTTTTTTTATTGCACAGTTAAATATTGACAAATGTGCATTAAACCCCAAAAGTGTAACACTCTTTCTCCTAATTATATTGAGATTTGATATTAAATACAAGAAGACGTAGTTTAAAATTGTGTTCGTGTAGAAAAGTATCTTCAAAGAAAATTTACAAAGAAGAAAAAACCTTCGATGAAGTACCTCTGGGGTCTCCCAAATTCCGTGGAAAAGGTGTTGGACTCCGAACACATAGGAACAGCTCCAGTTGCTAGCAACCTTGTTTAAAAGAAAACACAGTTCCAGCTAGTTATCCTTGCATTCAGTGTACAGCAGTGAAAAAAGGAAATCAATGCTTTAGTGAAATGCTATCAAATTTCTTAATGAAATTTTTGTATTATTAGAAAGCTTAAAAGACCAGTGTATTAAAAAAAAAAGAAAAAAAAAGAAAAAAATTATTTGATGCATGACTAAAAGTCAATAATATCTTGTAATTACATTAGATATGAATGTACAGGAAAAATGTAATATAACTTTGAGAATTGCTTAAACCTCCGGGAATTGACAGTTATAATTGCTCGTAAGTGAAAGAAGAAACTGATATCAATTAATGGGATAATAGTGCAAAAAGATTTGCTTTTATTTTGGTATTGGCAACATTGCACCATTAAGAACTGGAGAAATGACCTCTGAAATACGTTCCAAAGATGAGATGTGAACGTTCTGAAAAGAAGATAAATGAATTTATGGTTCTCTGATGCAGCAGCTTTGATTCAGTGTAACATTGACAGTTAAATCTTGTGCCACTTGAACAAAACCTAATGAAATGACATTGCATGATTCTGAGGCACCCCTATCTATTTTTACAGCAAAATGCATGTTTCTGTCAAGCAATTAAAAGGGGTTATTTGCTGATTGAACACAGCTGATACATTTCTAATATCTGCTATAGTAACACTTAAAATGTTGTCCAGCTATTATTGTAGTGGAAACTAAAGACACACATGAAGGAGGCCCAAGAAAATTCCAAGCTTAGCAGTTTGGTGAAAGACAGGAGAACTCAACTAAAAGGGCATCCCTTTTATCCAAATCACGGTGAGAGAAGGAGAAGGGAGAACAGAAGCACCCTAGAAAAATACCCTGAAGACAGTAAATAAAGAATATGTAAAATGATTTCAAAATAACGCAGTCCATTTTACATTTTACTTTTAAAAAAGCTGTGTTAGATAGCATTAGATACTAATGATAAAAGAAAAAGATGATTTATTGAGCAGAAAGGTTTAGTAAGGTTTTCTTGCACCTGGAAAACTGCTCTAACTTTGCTGTATGAGATTTATACTGGTCATTGTCAGGGTTCATTATAATTATGATAAGCTTCTATAGACTTAAACTGTTCTTGTTAATAAATTCTCATGATTAAATCCATCCTGCTCCGGGTTTTAATGAACTTAAAAAACCAGGCAGGATATTTATTGCAAAACTATTAAATGTTGAACATGTCATACTATTTTCTATGTTCCTATGAAATCTTCAAACATGGTTCAGACAATGAGGCTCTGATTACTTAGCAGCTGCATTTGAACAATATTCTATTCTGTATTATAATCTGGCACCCTATTTTTAATAAACAATGCTGATCAGAAAAAAAATAAAATACATGGTCCAGATTCTGTTTTGTTTTGAATCATAGCAGTCTTGATCAAGACAGAGTAGCTATGGTTTTACACCACAAAAAAAGGACATGAGAGTTGCCTTACAAATCTGCAGCATCTGCTTCTAAGACTGTGCATCCAGAGAGCCTTTGTTAATATTGGTCACTGTCATGTTGTCAAATTTGTAAACAAATAATGTCTTTCACTCCTTCCTCTCTTAATTTCTTCATATTTTCCTTCCTTCTTTCCTTCCTTTCTTCCTTCCTTCTTTCCTTTTCCATTCCTCCTTCTCTCCTTCCCCCTTCCCTTCCCTTCCCTTCCCTTCCCTTCCCAAACCTTCCCTTCCCAAACCTTCCCTTCCCTTCCCAAACCTTCCCTTCCCTTCCCTTCCCAAACCTTCCCTTCCCAAACCTTCCCAAACCTTCCCAAACCTTCCCAAANTTCTCAAACCTTCCCAAACCTTCCCAAACCTTCCCTTCTCAAACCTTCCCAAACCTTCCCAAACCTTCCCTTCTCAAACCTTCCCAAACCTTCCCTTTCCCCTTCCCTTACATCTTCATTAGTTCACGCCTTCAGATAATACAGGCAACAAGTTCCTGGGTTATTCCATATGAAAACAATCATGGCATGATGATTTAATATTTTATTCTCTCTGCAGCATTATATGTTTGAGACTGGAGCTGTTTTTTCTAAATTTGCACTAGTATATATTTAATCTCTACAGTAGTCCATTACAGTTGGTTTCCAGACATATATTAATAATAAGAATAATAATTGATATTAATAATAATTATTATAATAATAAGTATTTAAATATTACTTAGATTTTTCTACCATTAGCATGCTATGGTAAATCCACCATATTTAGTAATGTCATGTTATCAAGCATATTTGGTGCAGTGCTCCTGATTAAATGTCTTGAGAAACACAAACCCAAAATATAGCCTAGAAATATGTCTCTTCCTGTATTAACAACACTGCCAGTTTCAGCATTATGTATCGCTTATAAAAAATTAAGATAACTTAAAATTTTTGTGGAATGCCTCATATTAAAGCCCTGGATTACACTTATATGATTGATAACCCTGTGCCTTCAAGTACCCTAATGCCAGAGAGAGGTCTCCAAAATGGTCAGCTATTGGCTTTTTTCCTACTGAAAATGGTATTTTCAGTTTGAAACTGGGTAGCTGAATGACATGGATGTCTCCACATTGCTAGAGTTTGGAAGGATCTCTCATGGATGAATCCATAGGAGATGGCTAATACCAGAGACAGTGACTAATATTAAAGTTAATTTTTCCTGCTGGTTCTTACGGTAATATTTGCAGTAGAGTACCACTTTTTCTTCAGTTTTCTCTCCTTTTCAACAGGCATTCTTCTTCTTAAGTGTTTATGCTAATAATCTCATAATGTACAATCACTCCAGTCTAGCAATTATCAAACTACAAAATGTTGCTTTACAGCAAACTGTAGAAAGATAATGTAGAAACAATTAATATCTCTAGTATTGTTCATTTGTTACTATGGAAATACTGTTCTTCTATGTAAACACTGTACTAGTGATGCAGCCAATGACAAAGGAAGTCTTGGCAAACACTGTGGTAAAATTAAGATATATATTGTTAGAGATCTGCAGTTTCAGCATAAATACCTAGAAATATATTGCTTTCCCTTGCCTTTGTATGCTAAAAATATCCAGTTCAAGTGCAGCCTAAATGGACATAAACTTTACAGGTCAGTTATTTGAATACCTTATGCAAATGCATTTTAAATCAAAAGAGACATTGGCCAAAAAATAAGAAACGTCACCATTTTTGTTATTCATGTAAGTAGAAGTGTATCTTCCTGTCATGGTTTGAGATAGCCCCAAAAATCCAATCTCCTAGTCTAAGCCCCCTCCCACATCTCAACCTAATGTGAGATGGGTTTTTCCAGACAAAACACACCAGACTCCAAATGGGGAAAGGGAATATATTACAATGACTGTACAAATGAATACCATATCACATTATACACACGATCACAATATCTCTACCATGACTTATAGTATTTACAATGGACCAGATCTCTTCTCCCCTCCAAATAAAAGTCCAGGAGGGAAAGAAGGACAGATCCCTTCCAGTCTCTAAGCAGCAGCATCTTCTAAGGCAGCAGGTCATCTGTCCTCTTCTCA
>NW_016690186.1:5936906-6102581 GCF_001604755.1 Lepidothrix coronata | reverse complement strand
AGGGGTTTCCACCCCTTGGGATCTACCACTTTTTCAGCCTCTGGAGGAAAAACCAAGGTCCAAACCACCACACTTCCCTACTAGATATACGTGTGTTTTTTGTTTTGTTTTATGTGTTCCCAGAGTTCTTCTGCATTCATGCCATACAAAAAAGCCCTTCTGTATTTAGCATCAAGTTTTCTTTTCCTTCTATATAACCACACGATTAGGAGGGAAAGAGAAATCTGGAATGTTTTAAATATCTCCTCTAAGGTTACACTGTGAGCACATTTGTAACTGTTCTGATGTCTGAATTTTCTGCTTAATGTTCTGATCAGCCAAATTATTTTTTCCTGTCTAGAAACTGTTAGTATCAGGGAATATATGGAAATACTTCAGTATAAAAATAACTTCTTGACTTAATTTTCAAATTTTTTTATGACTTAGTAACTCCTTATTTACACATACAAATGCTGGGAGACCAGTGTTTAGCCCATTCTGACAGCTTCAATCCAGTGGGGTTGTAAAATACATATCTCTACATATTTTCCCTGAATATCCCAAACACAAACACCACGTAAGCTACTACATTGTTCTCATTCAATTCCCCTGTAGGACACTTTTGCAGAGATGACCCGAACGAAACTCCGCATACATTGTGGTATCACCGTATTGGCAGAGGTGACCACTGCTTATCGTGGTCTTCTGAGCATCTCATGTTTTTCTCTGCATCACATTGCCTCTTGCCCATGTTTCGAACTTGCCTGCAAAGCAAAGCCATCTTATGTACCGGAAGCAACCTGTCTGAGAGTAAACAGGAATCAACATGAACTACTTTATACACTTAAGTGTATCAGTTTCCCAAATACTTACTATTTGGTTTGTTTTTCTGGTTTGTTTTGTGTTCTTTGGTTCAGAGAAGCCATGGCCTGTGACTGACTCTATGAGCTACATCAGTAGCAATACTGATAATACGTAGTGATAAATTGATATACATTTTAGAGAGGGAAAGTTCTGTTTTCTTCTGTATTTACAAAGATCCTATGATTCCAAATAATGTGATTTCTATTTCTTATCAATCATTTACTTTATTAATAACTAGAGTAGAAGATAAATCATTTGCAGACATAACTTTACTGACTCGTGGCATTATGCGTATGGCTATCCTGGACTCCAGTCACAGGGAAAATAAACAGAAGTTTTGTAGGCTTTGGAAACAAGACCACTATCCTATGTTGTATTGGAGACATCTTTGCAAATCGCATTACCTTATTTCTCACATTTCCAAAATTTAACTTAAAAGACTGAGAGTACCACATGAATGGAATTCAGTGATCCTCCACGCAAAAACTCGCAGAAGATATGCTGAAAAAGAAAACCTGTAATGTTTGTCATGCAAACTTCATGAAGTTGAATAAGGTCAAATGTAAGGTCCTGCACCTGAGTTAGGACACTCAATACAGGCTGAGGCATGAATGGATTAAGAGTAGCTCTGAAGAGAAATCTTGGAGATACTGGTGGGCAAACAATTGGGCATGACCAGGCAACGTGGGCTTGCAGCCCAGAAAGACAGTCATATCAGAAGTGTTACCAGCAGGTCAAGGGAGGTGATTGTGCTGCTCTACTCCTCTATCATGAGGCAACACCTGGAGTACTGTGTCCAGCTCTGAAAGACACTGACCTTTTGGACCAGGTCCAGAGCAGAGCCACAAAAATGCTCAGTGAGCTGGAGCACCTCCCTCATGAAGAAAGGCTGGGAAAGATGAGGCTGTTCAGTTTGGAGAACAGAAATCTCTGGGGAGCACATGTTGGAACCTTTCAACGTATAACATTCATAGAGGTTTTCTACCAAGGCCTGTAGTGGCAGGACAAGGGACAATGGCTATAAACTGAAAGAGGGTAGATTTAGATTAGATATTGGGAAGAAATTCTTTATTGTGGAGGTGGTGAGGCACCAAAACAGGTTGCCCATAGAGACTGTGGATGCCCAATCCCTGAAGCGTTCAAGACCAAGTTGGATGAGGCTTTGACCAACCTGTTCTAGTGGAAAGTGTCCCTGCTTATGACAGGGGTTTGGAACTAGGGGATCTTTAAAAGTGCCTTCCAACCAAAAGCATTCTATGATGCTCTGATTTTTTGGGGTGATTGAATGAATAGGTGGGTGATGTATAAAATTTGTGGTTTTATGATGGAACCATGGCAACACAGAACTCTAATAGATATTCAAATTTATTTTCATGTGTATTATTCCAGGCACATGCTTTTAAGTGTGGGATAATATAAAATGCTCACTGCAACACTGACCTGGAGGAGCTCCATAAAATCACTTAATGGTCTACATCACAGCTTCAAATGATTCAGTTCATTACAATTAATGAGGGGTGGTAGATCTGGAAAAGATTTCATATTGGATATGGTCATAGTCATTTGTTATGTTCACTAAATCATTATGTTATCTCACTGGCATGAATCTTTCAATTTTAATATATTAATTTAAAGACACCTCTTTTAGAGTTTGTTTTGATAACCTTTGTTGGATACAGTATTCAAAATAGTTCACTCTGAGGAATAATCTATAATTTAAAAAGGCATAAAAATATACTGTTCCAGTTCCCAAATCACACAATTTTAAAATGTTACATAATGCATAAACAGCTTTGATGAATCCATTTAGTCATTCCTATTGTATTATGGTGTCAACATTTCATTAATTTCAGGACTGTTGGATAACTCAGGAAGAGACATCAACTAACTTTTAAATATTCCAAGTAAAATCCAAAAAAAGTCTTCCTAGCCCTAGTGTTATAAAGGAATATCTTCATGCAAGGTGCTTTTCTGTAATCAACATTAATGCAAGACAAACTATCTAGATTCCTGCGGGAACCTGAAACACATTTAATCTGGCTACATCATTATGGAAATTTTGACCATTGGCTCTTAATTAGGCATTCTCATTTGCATAATGAAATTTCATGATTTTGACTAGATACCATTCATAGCTGTTTTATTCAGGTTGCTTTGTAAGGAGAGATATATTGCACTACAATAAACAGGGAAAAAACTAAAACCTTAATAAAGGCTGAAGATAACTTGGCACTTATGTTGCATATTTAGCATGCAAAAAAGACTTAGGGCTAATGCAATCATAGCTAGAGGTACCAGTAGCAGTTGCCACTGTGTTCAGCTGAATGAAAATCGTTTTACGGGCTAAGAAAATCCACTGCTAGTCCTGCCAGCTGAAATACTGAAAATAATCTCATGGTTGATGAGATAATGGCAGTTGTGACCAGCCTGGGGCTCTTAAGAAAGAAGAATCAAAAGGCCAAGGATCTTTTGTAACAGTGCACTTTTCAACTCTGATAGCTAAGAAAGAGGGTGTTCAAACGATCACAGACATTGCAGAAATAACAGTCATGTCTCATTTAATTAAAAAAAAAATAAAAATCATGGTATAATCTTGTTGTAATCTTGTCGGTGCTCAATTAAGGACCCATGTACACTGCAAGGGAAGCTCAGACTACTTAAAATCCAAATTGAAAGACAAAAATTAAGTATTTCTTGCAAAAAGGCCCCAACCTTACACCAAACATGGAGAATGGTGATCTGAATGTATTAGACTGAATACAGGTTACAAGTATTATCCACCTGAGATAACTGGTCTCTGACCTTAGCTTGGGGCTAACTGTGAATCCTGGCTGAATATTAACATATATAATGAGAAAATAAATCATATCATTGACTTAATCAAAATATGATAATTAATCATTGATGTATATGCCTTTGGGAAGAAAATTTTTCTAAATGTTAATTAGCCTACAAAAGTAACAAGTGAGTTTTTTATCCTCCTATACCTCTTTATTAGCCTATGAACTAAGTACCTCAAGAGAACCTCAACTTGTACCCTCATTATTTTGACTTCTTGTATTGTGCCCAAGTACCTCACAACTGGGTCTCTTTCTCAAAAAGTATCTGTTGAGCACAGCGCTCTGTAAAGGACATAAATGAAAAATGATTACAGAAGCCAAAACCAGAATTGATATTCTGCCTGATAAGTATGCCCAAATTATATAATTTGTATTTTAATTCAGTTTATGACTCAGGTGAAATTATTAATTTTTCATTTCAAATCTGATAAATTCTTGCAACTCATTTTTCACCGTTGAAATAATTAAGTCGCTCAATTTGCTTAAGACCAGCCTTATTATCATGAAGCAGTAAAAACCAAAACCACCACCACTAAAAAAAAAACCAAAAAACAAAACAACCCACCCAAAAAACCAAATCAACAAACAAAAAAGAAAAAAAAAATATAAGAAATGGGAACTGGCTCTGTGGGGCTTCCATGAAGCATGGGCTATACATGAGCCAGGCAGAAAGGGACCTGGGAGTTTGGAAGCTGAACATGAGCCAGCAGTGTGCCCAGGTGGCCAAGAAAGCCAATGGCATCCTGGCCTCTATCAGGAACAGAGTGGCCAGCAGGACCAGAGAAGTGATTCTTCCCCTGTACTCAGTGCCAGTGAGGCCACACCTGGAGTACTGTGTCCAGTTCTGGGCCCCTCAGTTCAGGAGCAGGTCCAGAGAGGAGCAACAAGGCTGGTGAAGGGAGTTGAGCACAGGTCCTATGAGGAGAGGCTGAGGGAGCTGGGGTTGTTCAGTCTGGAGAAGAGGAAGCTCAGAGGAGACCCCATCACTCTCTACAACTCCCTGAAAGGAGGTTCTAACCACGTGGGCGTTGGTCTCTTCTCCCAGGCAACCAGCAGTAGGACAAGAGAGCATCGTCTTAAGCTCTGCCGGGGGAGGTTTAGGTTGAATGTTAGAAAGAAATTTTTTACAGAGAGAGTAATCAGACATTGGAATGGGCTGCCCAGGAAAGTGGTGGTTTCACCGTCCCTGGAGGTTTTTAAGTTGAGACTGGATGTGACACTTAGCGCCATGGTATGGTAACCACGACAGTGTTGGATCAAGGGTTGGACTTGATGATCTCAGAGGTCTTTTCCAACCTGGCTGATTCTATGATTCTACGACTTTAACACAGTGGAGACAAGGGAGGAAAAAATTAAAGAAAGGAGTCATTGAGAAAAAAAATTAGGAATTTTCTGATTTTTTTTTTTAAAGACAATGGAAAAATTCCGTCTAGAAAAAGAAATTTCAGGAAGTAGCTTTAAGAAAATACCACATTACATACGTAGTTTCAATCACTAAGGTAAACCGGTTGTGTGCTCTTTTTTTTTTTTTAGAACAGCTTTTAAGAGATGTTTAAAAGCAGAACCAAAACTCATGTTTCTAGACAGATGGAGTTTGCAAAGATCTTAAAGAGGCACAGGT
Source organism: Lepidothrix coronata (assembly GCF_001604755.1). Lineage (NCBI taxonomy): Eukaryota > Metazoa > Chordata > Aves > Passeriformes > Pipridae > Lepidothrix > Lepidothrix coronata. The sequence goes on along the minus strand of NW_016690186.1, from coordinate 6,097,277 downwards.
CCAAATATGAATCCTGGTTTCTTTTTTCAAATCTCCAGGTTGTTGAGGTGCAGTTTCCAGACATTTCTTTTCGAGCTGCAAGATTTTTTTCCTGTATATCCCCAAATCTCCAGGACTGGCTTTTTGACAAAAAGTTTCAAAAGCTCTCTCACCCTGTCATATTCAAGATCAGTCATTTCACACTGCCAGCAACCCCTTTTCTAACACAGAACTAAAAGTGTTAGTAACACTTGCTTTTGCTAGAATCCCTTTTGGACTGGTTGATAGGACAAGAAAACGTATCTATAACAAGATGTGTTCCTTTTGGAAATACACTCGTCATTTAGAAAAATGTGAAAATTAAACATAAATAAAAATAAGACCCCTCCTTCATATACATACCTCTATATATTCATGCACACATGTAAACATATACGTATATATACGTGTGTGTGAATATACACACCCCCACCCCCACATGTGTATATATATGTAAACACACTTATTTTTATGTGCAATGCCGGTATATGTTTTTGTAAATAAAACCGTAATGGAACAAAAGAAATATTGCAAAACTATGTAATGAACAACAAATATCTCTTCCTTTCTCTGGAAATATACCATTAATCATGATAAATTCTCTTAGTATTCTTGGGATTGGAATATGTAATCTCTTAGGAGTTCTGTTATAATTTAGCATTAATTAATTTCCACCTACAATAAAGCACTAACTAATTTTGAACAATATAGTGCTTATTACCTTTCTTGCTAACATCTCTGATTTTTTCCAGGGTCTTCCTCTTTTTACCTCCCATAGTCAGAAGGTTATTCTATGTATTTTTAGACAGCAATACACAGAACTGAGATTTCCTTACTACCACTCAGACCTAAAGTAATTTGAATGCATTATTTATCCCTGGAGTAATTTGCCACAACTAATCCTCACAAGCAGGTCTAATGCTGGATCCTCTGGGATATTCCTCATTTCTGATTATTATAAACCATGAATGCATGTCTTGAAAAATACACCAGTGAGGTACTGATACTAGGCCTCTTCAGTGCTGAAAATCAGGGTGCCTGTTTTTCAGTACCGATGGAGATGTATCAGGTTTGTCAAACGTGAAGCCCTGTGACACAGCTGGGGGAATGCCCTGACCCCAGCCTACCCAGACGGGCTGTAGAGGAGATCTGAGTGGTTTTGAACATGGACTACAAATAGTGATCCCCATCTGGCACCCTTTGATCCCAGACCTGAAACTATTAGCATGTTTATCCATACATTGTGTGTAAAGCATGTGGATAAATGCCTCACTTTAACCTTTAGTAAATTCATGTTTATGTGGTGCTAGTGCAGGTAGTGTAACTGGAGTTCTCTCTCTCCATAGCTGTGTCTTAGCCGGTTATATCCATAATGATGGCTTTTTCTTGCTTTCTTCTACTACTTAGGTGGTTACAACATTGAACAAAACAGGGCTGCTACGCTCTTTTCAGAGCGTGTTTCAAATATTCCGAAGTTCAGAGAGATTTGGTGTCTCTTGAACATAACAGTAGGATTGCAACTACCATAATATAAACTCAAACAACTCAGTATTTTTGGGTTCAGGAGATAGTCTTTGTTGAAGTGTTTTGTTTTTTTTTTTTTCTTCTCTTTCAGCTGAAATGTATTTCAGCTGTCACATTTTTCAGTCACATGAATGAGAAGAAAAAATTGCACAGAGCTTTGCTCTTCTGACAGTACTCTTAAAATCCCCTTTATACTTAAATACTTTTATCAATGCTTCTTAAAAGAAACATTTTCCAGTTAGAAGGCTTAAAAAGTACACATAGTTTTTAAAACCCAGTCACTGCTCTTTTAGCAAAAACAGAAAGCGTTTATAGTACACCAGAGAATGACATAAATTTTAATGATAATAGAAACAGTAAAAAAAGTAAATTAAATATGTCATATTAAAAATACTAAAGGTCATTTTGAAAAGTAACTAGTGAACACTACCAGCTGTTTTCAAAGCTACATCCCCAGTCAGTTTGGTGGGACAATAACATAGTAGCAATTTCAATAAGATTTTAATGCAAGTCTTTAATGGAGACCCTATTATGGTGCCATTTACGATGTGAGCTAATGATGGCAAGATGATTTCAATATCACTCTAAGAGGATTCCATTATGAAGCCATTACAATATGAAGCTGCAATAGCAAAATACTTTCACAAGAAATCCATAGAGACAGTGGGATGGTTCCATTACTGGTTCCAAAGTGATATGATGGCACTCCAAGGATTTCACTACAAGCCCATAGAGACGACACCAGAATGCAAAATGATGATATGCATGATGCACTTCTTTGCAGACAGACCCGTATTTCCATTTTAAAATAGAGTTTTGTTCTGAGACATAGCAACAAAAAAGTCATCTTCTGATTCATGTTTTTTTTCCTACATGCACTCCAAGACACCTTCATTTGCCTTAACAAGCAAAACCCTTCAATCTTCCTTCCTTTTCAACTCTAATCTTGTTGACATGTTTAAGAGAGGAAATGAGTTTAGTTCTATTTCTTTTCGGTCATGTTTATTTACCATAACAGTGTCATTTACTTCTGTACTTACCTACTGAGGTGAACATAAGAATAATCCCAGGTCAGTGTTATCACACAACAATATCTTCAACTGTCCCCACTGACAGGGATTGGTAAAATTGTAGGATGTGAATTTATTTGGAAAATGTCCTAAACCTACAGAGAAAATGTCAGATTAAAAGGGTTAATCTTGGTTATCTCTGTTCATTTTTAAGGGTAAATTCCCTTGTACTTTCTTACAAATGGTCCATGTTGTTAGAACTCCTTGTGAATGTGTTGACAGAACATTTCATCAAGGTAAAGAAAGTTCTGTAAAAGTATGCCAAACTTGCCAAAAAACACAGTTAAGTATCCGTTTTTGACATATTAAGAATGAAATAGTTTAGAGGCTTGTTATAGAAAATTTTCTGAAGCTTCCCACCCCCTTTGCCCCATTCTGTTAAATTAAGAAATTACAATCGAAATGGGGCAGGGGGAAGGGGTTGAGGTGGTGCACACATTAGGTGTATATGATGTCTGTAATTTTTTATTTGGTTTAGTTTTCCTAAAGTAAAACATCTGAATAGACATTCCTTTCCAGAATCTTGGAAAAGTTTGCTTCAGATTCAGCGTAAATCTTGATTTCTAGAATGCTGAAATCCTCTGTGAAAGAGAATTGCTATTTTTGCCTCAGCTCTATAACATATATAGAGAACTTCTCTTGCCAAGCAGCATTCATCTTCGAAACCCTCTGTGGATATTAAAGTCTATAAATCTAAATAATTAGGTATTTAAAAAACAGTGCATTTGAGACCCCTTCTTAGATGAGTGTTTGCCATTCAGAAATCTGGAATTTTTAGAGAACCCTCATTCTCTTCTTCTGCAATGTAAATACAAGCACGTTTCATTGCTGATACACCAGAAAGAAACATTTCTAAAAATCACAGAACACATAAGGGTAGGTTGAATTACATGTCCTGTTCCTGCTAATTTTCTTTGTCTGACATCTTGCTAATTAACGTGTTCAGTTTTGCAGATCAAGGGCTTTCGGTTGAAGGATCTGTCATTACAACATATTCCTCCCTTTCTTGGTTTTAACTAACCAGCTTCCTGAGATTCTGCAGAACTCTAGCCAAGTCTGAGATGTGCTCTTTACCTTCTCCTGTTTTTTTCCCCACTCTGTTCATTGCATCTCCTAATTTTAAAATTGAATTCCTAACTTTAACTAAATTTCATAGCAGATTAATAGTCTCAAAGCTGTTGAGTTTCTGTAAGTTTCAGGAATACAGAAGACAGGTTAGAAGAGAGCAAAAAAAGTTATTAATACCTACACAAGAGGAAAACCTTAATATGAAATATCTCTTTTGTATTAATGATGTATCCAATGACTTCTTTCAGCACTGATACTGCCTAGGAGAGTGGAAGACAGAGTCTTGACTGAAAATTCCAAATATTTATTGTGGCACTAAACCTGCATTATATGGGAAAACTGTTGTTTAAACATGTCTTAAAATGGTTTTGTTGGTCTCTTTGCAAACACATGCTTCTTCTTCCCAACACCCCCCACGACAAGTGTTATCCCATGCAAGAATGTATCCTGAGGTGTTCTCATTGGCCCCCTTTTAACCCCTTCCTATTAGTTGTTAACCCCTTCCTGCAACCTGTAATTGGTTACTCTGTGAATCCTCCTAAGCCTATATATGTAACATCCCCAACAATAAACTCTCTCTTGCTTCCTCTCCACGCCCGGTGTGCTGTCTCTGTGCCTGCCATGGGACCACGTGGGTGGGGGGAGGGGGGGGCACCTCTCCCCTCCAGGCTCAGGACCTTAAACCCCTGATGCTGGAGTTCCCTTTCCCCGTCCTTCAAGACGTCGGAATGGTTCCTCAGGTGGAGTTGGAACTAGAACTGGGCCGCCTCACGTCGTGGGTGGGGAAAGGGATCCAGAATTTATTTTAAAGTATCATGAACTCATCTCTTTTTGTGATTCCAGTTTGCATACTGTATCCAAACTATTTAGAGGAAACTTGGCTAGAGTATTTCTATACTCCAACTGAGGTAGTAGTGCAGAGGTATAAAGCAAGAGCTGCTAACAGACCTGAACCTATTTAAAAAAGGAAGGTCAACTACAAGATTCTTATCCAAGAATGTGAAGAATCAGAGAGCACTGGGCTACATGGCATTCTTTTTATGATTTCTAACCTTGTAGCAGTTCAGACAGACATATCAAACTTTATTCTAGCTCTGCTTTTTTTCTTCTAAGAGGTCTTAACATTATTTCAACATCGTGTTTCTCAATGAGATAAATTGCTAGTCATTCTCATCACAGCACTTTCATTTACTTTTGTTGTGTATATTTGGGTTCTGTTTAGCAATCATTTCTTGGCTTTTTGCTATTCTTTGAAATGATTGAAAGAGCTAATATTTTATATTTGTTTTATATGCCGTGTGTAATAGGCAGAGAATCAAAGCACTGGTTAAACTTCAATGCTGGCATTCGCAGCTTGCTTGACTCCAGCCACAATGTCATCAGCATTCACAGAATCAAAAAAAAAAAAAAGAAAAAAAAGCAGAGCAGACTGAAATAAAGCCATGTATTCTGTTGCTTCCAAAATTGCAGTCTCTGCAGCCCACAGAGCTTGTGATGCTGTCTAAAAGATAGCAATTTGTCTGCAATTTGAAAATGGTTTTGTGACATGATATACTTATTTGACACTATAATACAATAATGGAGGTGGAGTAACACGGCTATTGCAAAATAAACTATCATTGGAACAGTGTCTTGTCCACAATTAAAGCATGGATACTGAAAATAGTAGAATTCTGACTGACAAAATGATTGTGTGTATAGAGCTTGACAAGAAGCATTTTGAGGGAGCAGTCACTTCCTTTCCAAGAATTCCTGAAATTCAAAATTAAGCTTTCTTAAAAAAAAAAGGAGGTGCTCTCATCGTTCACTTTCATCTGCAAAACCTACTTAGAGAAGAATATTTTGTGTTCTGTATATGATATAAAAGATATCAGGTTATTAGCATTTTATTAGTATTAAAGTTCAAAGAAAAAAAGCAAAATCAGATATGTACAAGTTTGGCTCAGGGGTTAGCTTCTCATTTTCAGAGTTTACCACTTTATAAATACCTTGTTAAAATTCTTCATCTATGACACTCATTAAATTTGTTTTTATATGTCAGCATGCAAACTCTACCAGTCAAATCTTGTCTCATTTAGCTTTTTTGTGAGCACTGTAGCAACAATGAGTTTTAAGGCACCTGCATTTATGTTCTTATTGTAGTCGCAGTGCACGCTGCATAAAAATAAGTGATGTTATTTTCACTGTGTGAGATCTGGGAGAGAAGCGGCCAAGTTGTAGCTATAACAGGCAGCAGCAATAACCATCACAACTGGCAAACTCTGGCAGATATTTTTGCTGTCAGCATTGTTACTTAAAATAAAAACCTTTATTGTTAAAAACTCCGCTCCTTGCTCTCATGCCACCTTGATATCTCTGCTTGCCTTGCTGTCTTGGTTAAGGCCATTGAGAGCGGAACTTAAAGATGTCTAAATTTGATATGGATCCCTTGTGGAGGTACAATCAGAGTTCATATATCTGTGATTCTTTCAATCCTACTTTGTCACAACAGGAGTATAAATATAACACTGTTTGGTCATCGCTACAATTTTTTAAGTTTTTGTGCTTTCTCTCAGGCCAGAATTGATAAAGGTAGTTGCACAGGTGAAAAGGCATGGAATTTCAACTCAAAGAACAGAACATAGTAATCTTCAGCACTGTGTGTGCTTCTGACATTACCTAAAATAATCCAGACAATAGCTGACAAAATTTTGTTTAAACTAAAACTGACTAAAACTAAGAAAATGAGTGAATAACCCATAAAAAGAAAAACATTAGAGTAATTGAGAAAGGAGTAGGGAGACTAGATGGAAATAGAGAATGGAAATATACCTAAATTGTAATTTTTCCTATCATTGCTATACAAAATAACAACCTCTGGTGCACTGCATTATCTCTGTCTTCCTCTGTATCCTCTGATATGATTCAGAGTTCTTTTACAATAGAGATTGCCTATCACAGTTTAGAAGTTTCTATTAATCCTGTTTAGAGAAAAGGGAACACATGGTATCCAAGAATTTATTGTTAGTCTGATGAGGACTGAACAGTCTAACCAAATCACCATTTATTGTTAACGCAGTTACAATGATACCAACCCTTATAGCTAATAATACACTGAAGACTTCTATGCACAACCATTCCAGCATCTAATCTTTTCCTGCACTGTAAATTCATCCTTTATCTGTCTCTCTACATATCAAAGTCAACAGCTTCAAGAAAAAATGGTAGGACTGGATCTACAGCAAGTTATCAACATCCCAAGTCCTGTGTTGGAAAAATATGACAGAGATTTCTTCTCCCTCACACATGGGTCCATGTACAGTCACTGGCTTACAAACTGTACTTCTTTATTTATCAGTAAGTGACCATTATTCTTTGTGCTTACAGTTTAGGGTCCCTGGTATCCTCCAGCATCTTTTATTTCTTGCACTGTGTTTTCTTCTAGGTTCATAAATAGTTCGCTGCACACTGGCTAAATACTTGTTATTTTGATCCAGTAACTAAGAAGATATTACACCATACAACCGCTCAAAGTTAAAACAAGTACAGGCATTCGTCATCTTACCACTACACAGTTGTTGCCACAGCTAAGGGAAGCTAGAAAGAGCTCAAGTGCAGATAAGCCCAACAAGTTCTAACATCTTGCAACATTAGTAAAAGCCAGTGGCTTTTTACTAGTAATTAGAAAATTATATTGGATTTTTCCCTTGCTTGTTCTACTGCATTTCAGCCTGAACTTCCACTGGTCCATATGAATTAGCTTGAGAAAATTTGGTATAGTTCCTGGGAAAGTTAGACCTCAGATATGATACTCTGTACCCAAAGATTGCAAGGGAATTAAAATACAGATAAAAAGAGAAGAGCAAATTTCAAAAGCAAGAGTAATATATGTTTATGTCTGCTGAGTGATAAGGATATTGACCTTGAGGCACCTAAATAAAGAAGATCACATTCACTTTTGATATAACTCTAGAAATATTAGTAAAGCCATAAAAGGCATTTATTTGGCTTGGAGGATAGTCTCATGCAGATAAGTTGGTGTTTGTCAGTCCTAAAATTCCACCACTCACAGACACATGATAAACTTTCTACTTCATTATCATTAACATGGCAATTGTCCTTCCTCTGTGTCATGGCTTTTGAATTCTTTTGCTGTGAGTGAACTCAGAGCATAATGCTTTTTTACTTGTGGGAAAGTGCACATAATTTATACTTGGTAAAGATTTAGCTATCTCACAGAGAAAAAATAAAATTAAAAAAAATTATTTCACAATATTTACAATTATTCCAGATTTATTCTACAGTAAGATAGAAGCTTATATGAGACTCTAAAGGATGTATACATTTCTCCACTCAGCTCTTTCTTCTCCTTTTCTCCACATCATGGAAACAAGCAACTTCTCCTCAAAAACATCTCCAAATCCAAACTGACTTAATAAGTAAGAAGTTTTTTTTTCTACTTTCTTGAGAAATGTCTAGTGGCATCAAAATTTGATGCAGGATATCTTGCAAGCATCTGAAAAGTCTACTTAATTCCAAAAATGTTTCCAGTAGTTCAATATAGCCCTAGAAACTAAGATTAACATTTAAAAGTTTTTAATAAAAATTTAAACAAAAAAAAATTGGATATATGCCAGAAAGATGTCAATGAAATTTTAAAGGCATATTGTATTTTCATTTATGAACATGAGTGAAAGAGAAGAGCATACTAGCAGGTATCACAGACCTAAATGTCAGAAAATGATCAATCATTGCAAAAAAATTTCTCACTTTCCTGATCACTTTAACCATTGGGTGTTTGGACAGTGGAACAAAGACTTCAAAAGGAACAGCAGAAAAGTAGTTCCAGTAGTTTGATACAATGAGTGACTGAATCATTGAACTGGACTGACTTCCCTGTGGCTCAAAGAATTTTTCTCTGAACACAGGTCTACGTGTGTGCTTCTGTCCTGTCTGCTCCAATTCACATGGTATAGTCCCTTTATGGTAAAGATACCACTGAGAGGTTTTTGTCACATTTTACAAAGGTGCCAGAGAGTCTGGTGAGCACCTCTGTGGCAAGCATAACAAAATCCCTTGTAAGTTGTTATACATTATGTCTCCCTACGTTTTTTCTAATATCTTCAGAGAAACAAGGAATAGGAAAGTGCCTTGATTATTTTTTGTAAACAGCCATTTTTGACCTCATGGCAAATAGTTATTTTGTAGTGTGTGGGGGAGGTTTCATGTTATTTAGCACATTATTACAAATAACTAAGCAATTGCTGATGAGTATTTATTGGTTTTCTCCAAAGACAGTGTGTATTGCAAAGCAGAGTAGGATATTGTTAAATACTGTACGTTTTCACGTGCTATTGTATATGTGGCTAAAACATTTCTTGCTATGGTGAGAATTTACCAAAATTGTACGGATGGAAAATGAACACTATAGTTGCAGAATATTTAAAGGTTATGAAATTTCAGAATGAAATCTGCCTGTCAAATTCAAATTATTATCCTTTACATACAGGCAATTTCTAAATATTTAACTACGTGATCACAAACCAGTGTTTTCCCACATACACTAAAGCTCTAAATTTTCAGGATTTGACCATCAGTGCAATTCAGATCAGCTTCCTTGACCTCCAAGTTTAACAACATTTTAAGTATATCCTAATATTTCTTCTACTGTCTAGAATGGTTGGAGTGCAGCATAGCATGGTTATAATTTCTCTACTTACATGAGCTGGGAGAAACTGCAAGTGTGAGTTGGAATAGTTACCTGCTTCTCCAAGGACCTCCATCATTGCAGGCACGTTTCTCAAACCTTTTTTTTTTGGCACAGTAATTGCGGGATTGGGTATGTTGCATCTAATAAAATGCTGACCATTGAACAGTAGTAATAAACAGCATCTGGCTTTTGTCTGCATGGTAAGAAATGATCCTTCTACACAGCCCCGCTGATTTCAGTAGAGGCCCACCTGTGCATCATCACTTGAACACAATTTAAGATCTTCAACGTGTAAATGATGGCATAATCAAGCATTAAACGGCATGAACTGCTTAAACTGTCTGGCAGATAAAAGTTGCTCCCTTCTCATTCACTGCACAAGTAAAAATATAGAGACCTGGTTTAACATTAACTTGCAGATTAGTCTTTGTTTCTTTAAAGTGAAGGCGGAAAAAAGGGACTTTCTTGCTCTGTTAAAAAAAAAAAAGAAAGTGACAAACAAAAAGCAGGTGGGAGGCCTTCATTAAAGAAAGCCACAGCAATTAATTAATGATCAAAAAGGGTAGTGCTGCCAGCCAAGTTTCTAACATGTAATTTTCTAGTATGTGAATACACTCCAAGATTCTTCCTTTGTGAACCAGAAATTGAGTACTTAGTGGTGACATGCATCATCCTCCCAGACAATAAGCAGCATGTGGTTTCACAAGCTGGGGTCACACCAGCTTGTAATAACGGGATGTCAATTATTTTCCTTGGAAACAATGACTACTGGCAGCACGGAAGACCCAGGATTTTGTGACATCTACCTTGCGAAGATGTCAATGGTACTGCCTATTGCTGCAGTGATAATGTGTCTGTCTAACGCCATGGAAACACACTTTCTTTTAACTGCTGCATGTCTAACCTTGGTTTCATTGACGACACTGTGCAAGTGAAGGTGCCAGGATTACTGAATCATTCCTGATTAATGGTGATATCATCAGCAGCAATGTTTTAGGCTTAAGGTATTGGTTAGTGTTCAGTACTGAGAGGAAGTACATTACAGAGATAGAATCACAGAACACAAATCTGACTCAGCTAAGCCTAAGATTTATTGTCATTTCTAAAAGATGTAAGATACAGAGATACTATTTATGATGTAAGTCTAGTTCAGGAAAAAAAATTGCTTTAAAACCAGTTTTAAATGCTCTTATATATATTTTTGTGATCTCTCTTTCCAAAAACTAATTTAGTTACCTAGCCATAATTTTTCGAAAGTTTATGTTTATGAAGAAGCTGCAATATTTCTATTTCCTTCCTTAATTATTTCCACCATCGAAGATATTTTTTATATTATATCATCAGTCTAGTTAATGAAATCTTCTGTTGACTAAAATGTTGAGAGAAGTAACTGCTCTAGACCTTAGGTAATCTGAGTTCAGCTCTAATTTAAATTTTAAAATTATTCCAATATTTAAATGTCTATGGGAATTAAGCATGTAAAAAGTCACTGAAAATTACCTAGCTTCTTATCCCTGCTTTGGATAGAAAGCTGTTAGGTGTTGGTAATGTATTCTCCAGTATTCTTTTTGCACTCAAGTAAAATTTTTTGCACTCAGACAGTAAAATCTTTAGAGTATTGTTTGTCTCTTCCCCATCCTTACATATAGAAGGGAATCTCCCGTCTCTCCCAGGGTAATGCAATAAATATGAGGGAGAAAGAGAACAAAAATGGAAAATCTTGCAGGATAGGTTCATTCTGCAAGTGTTTTCAATTCCTATCCGACTCCAGTATAATCACAAGAACTACAGTGACGTAAAACTGGTAAGAGAAGAGAATCCAGCTGATAAATTCAAGGATGAGTCTTTCATGTTGTTTTCAGAGGAGCTTTCAGAACAAACACAACAAGCTTTGAAACTCGCCTTGGAAAAGACAGTAGCAAAACAGATGTTAGAGATTAGTTCAGAGTTTCTGCAGCCACCAAACCACAACATAATTTGATTTTGTTGCTCTTTTGATAAGAGCAGGATTTGTGGAGCATGTTTGTGTACAATAAGCACACATCTCTGTTTCTTTTTCCATTACTGCAAGTAACCTCTAGGGTATAAAACTTTTGCAGTGGTAATTAGGCTTGTTTTCAGTAAACTTTTTTGCTAGATAGAAGCTTATGGATTCTTTCACATTTGTGATCAGTTTTTAATGGATTGTGCCCATGGTTTCTCTCCTTTCAGAGCTCTTAAACTGAGGAATAACTGTTGGGGGAAATATGTAGTATTTTTCTTTTGTAAAACCATTAATATTCCTCACCACCTATCTGTCTATGTTAATGTAATTTTCAGTAGGTTCATAATGTTGGTAATCCCAGCATCTCCTAATCACTTTCTATAGCCTGGAATTTACATATTTTGCAACTGAACTGGAGAGATGTGCTGTTGTGTTTCAGGTGAATATAAATGTGGTGGATTTTTTTTTTTTAATCAAAAGTCCAGTTAGTTATTATGCACTTTCTGCCTTGCTTTAAGCAGCATTTGTAGTGCCTGGACAATTTTAGACAAGAGCAGCATAATTTTCTCTATAGAGCAAGCTTACTAACCATAATGCCATGAGAACACAGATTTCTGTATTTTCTTGTCAGTGTTCTCCATACTTGAGGAACAGTTTGCATTCTGATGTAGGCTGTACCTTAAATAGATATTCTGTAAATATTTCTGCTATTACAATATGTCCATTCCGAGTGGACAAATAGAGAGAATTAAGTTGGTGGTCTTTGCATCAAGGAGCTGTGTTTTGATATGGTTTCGATACAAGATCATAAAGCAGTGAAAGTTTTATAAGCCTTTGAGAGATATTTGCGAAAAAGGAAACTCAACTCTGGTGCTATAGGTGGTCTGTGTGTACATCAGTTAACTATGGAAGGAAATTAGGCAACATGAACGAGCAACTGCTGAGCAGAGGTGAACAGAAATTGTAGGAAACAGCTTTCTTATTTCCTATTAATAGTTCAGTCTCAAGATGGGACCTGGAACTGGGGAATGAACCAAAATCTTCTGTCTGGATATAGTGTTTAATTATATTAAATGCTTGCTTAGAAGTAACTTAGATTTAAAAAAAAAAAAAAAAGGAAATTATATTTAAACCAATTTAATAAATTTTATCTCAGTAAATATGCCATTTAATTTTATTAAAATCTCTATGTTACTATGATAGTAATTTTTTAAGAAACCGAAGAAAGGAGTTTAAAATACTTGCCTTTACAGGTTTCTGAAGTTACAGTTAATAGAACTGGAGAGAAAATTTTTCTTCTTTATTTTCTTCCATCATAAACCATAAAACACTTTTTCAGTCTAGGATGACTTGCCCTTCAACTCTGGGAAAAATCTCAAGGCATCTTAGTTTGCCAAATCCAGTAGACCTAAGCTTCTACTTATAGTCTGCAAAATATTTTTTATCATGGAGATCCCAACCTTCAGAACTCCTATAAGAAGGGATGTTCTCCTCTTTCCTCTTCCATTTCAAGTAATACCAAGTGAGTTTCCAGGTAAAAGTCATTTTGTTTTACAAACTGACACTTTTTCTACTCTCTGTTAATTCTAATGATGTCTTAGAAACATAAAAAGGTTGACTTTGTCCTTTTATATGTAGTATTTATAAATTGTCATTTATTTAATCTTGTTCTCATACCTGATATCGTTACTAGAATCCTTCAGTAAAAGTGCATATTTATTAAGCTCTTTCAAATTCTAAGGGATGATCTTTCTTTTTTCATGTATTCAAACAGGACAGAAAACAAAATAACTTCAAAAATTTAGAGTAAAGTCTTCAAAGCTCATGGCAAGCAATTTTTAAACTACTTAAAAAAGATGGAAAGAACAAACAAGAAAATGTTCTAGATTGCCAAAGCACGCACACAAGTTTCAGATCCACATCTGTTCACTGAGATTAAAACTGTTAGTAAAGATGGACTTTTAAGCACACAAGTATACCAACTGAAAAACTTGCTATCTATCTTGCATAATGCTATCATAAATGAATAGCACAGAACAGGGAAAAAGTTCTTACTCAAATGCTTTTCTACATCTACTTCATTATTTAAGACTTAGAATATCTGCGTTTTTTCCTAAATATAAATAATCGATATCAACATAGTAGTAACAGATCTAACCTTCAAAAGTACTCATAAAGACTATTTCAGGATACAACTCTGAAATGGCCAACATGTAAAGGTAAATAACAAAAAGAAGAAAAATATTTTTCCATAGGAAAAATTACTTTCCTATAAAGTTGAGGTCTTTTATTTCTCTTTCTTTCTTTCACAATTGCTTCCCTTGAGAATATACAGGTTCTCTTCTCAAGGGTATATGACTTGTTAGCATAAAGAACCATAAGTAAATAATTCTAGGTCAGGAAAGACTATTATTTACTGTATGACAGTAGCTGATAGCATTCCTCAAGCAAGAAATATAAAACATACATTAATGTTTATCCATCTTTCCACACTCTGTGTCTTAGAAGCTTCTTAAGATATGGATATTATCTTTTTGTTTAGAACTTTAAATAGTTTCTACTTCATTAACATGTTTAATTGCTTTTTGTATCTGTTTATAATTTGACATTAATAACATCTGTTAGCTACAAGTCTCTTCCACAGTCTAAGTGCAGCATGGAACAAGTACTAATTTTTGTTTTAAAGCTCTGCACAGTGACTTCTTTGCATTATTTTTAGTGATTTCATATTACAAATATTACATAATCACTCCATTTGTGCACACCTCCTGTGACTGTAGTTTCCCCTTCATTTTTTTATTTTAAGTTGAAATCTATTTTTCTTTACTCATGAAAGGGCAACTATTTTTTCTATAACTTTTTTGAGTGGTGGAGTCCAAGTTGTCACTATCCAGCAGTTGAGGTGCAGGCATAACATTGTTTTATACAGTTGTGCAGTGATGCATAGTGTTCAATTCTCTATTATTTTTTAGTAATTCCTACATTTGGAACATTTTTTGCGTTAACACTGTTCACAATAAATTCTCACATCTCTTTCCTATGTAAATTAGGCAGCTTAGAATGTATCATCTAGTGCATATTTTTAGGGCCATTTTTTCATCGCATGTGTTACTTTGAATTTTTCATTCTTGAATATCTTCTGCCACTTTATCACTTAGTCTCCATGATATTCTCTGTAGCTTTTTAGAGCCAGCTGTTTTTATTATCCTCAGTAATTTTGAATCACCGGGAAACTTTGTCATCTCACTAATTACCCCCTTCTACATATTATTTTTCAATATATTGAACAACAAAAGTCCAGGCAAAAATCCCTGTGGGATGTGTCTGAAAAGTTATCATTTATTTACCGCTTTTTTCCCAAGTGTTTTATTTAGAAACCTAAAAATTCTTAAGAACCTTTCCTGTGTGATCTTGCCCAAAGTTTTCCAGTGTTAACATATGAAGTACCTTTAAATACCCAGATAAAATTTATGTTGAGTGAAAATTAACTCATGATAATAGCATATGACAGTGGGAAATTATTAATGTTGCTGCCTACCTAAAATCTAAAAATTTCAAAAAGCCACAGTAAGCATACAATATTTTCCTCTTGGCCTATGGAGTTTGATGAAATGTAGTAAGTCTGAGTGTCTGCGTCCTTGAGAATGCTCTAGCCAGGAGATTATACTCTCTTCTTTCTAAGGAAAAAGCTGAACTCTAAATATTTTTATTGTTATTTGTTTGTATGTTTATTCTGTTACTCTTTCTTTTTTCTGTCCTTTACACTTTTCTGTGATCTGGCACTGACCCATTTACAGAAACCAAAAATCCTGTTTGAAAGGCAGAATCCAGAAAGATGACAGAATTATTGTTCTGGATTTAGACATTTTTATAGCAGTACTGCTGACAGAAGTCACACAGAATTGGCTCTACTATCCCTTGAATACCCCAAAATAGCAAAATATGGCCTTTGTTATAGAACAATCATGGTTAATTTTCTATACAGTACAGGTGATCTTATTCCCTCACATTGCATTCTGTTCATTACTTACTGCTTGCCCTGTGTTTATCTGCCTTCTAATTTGTTTTTAAAAAGAAAGATTCTTCCATTTCCCCAAAAGGCATTTAATTGAAGTGAAGGTGACCAGCAGGTGGTTTGCATAAAATTTCATTAGCCTCTTAGATTGTTTTTGACACCTTTATGAAAGAATGCTTCATTACCATGCAAATGGTCATTGGCCCTGTTTCCAAGCTAATAACCATATAGCATAACATACGTATCACCATGTTATATTCTGTAAGATTTATATGATTACTTCAACTAATTTCAGAGTTATAATGACACACTTAAATAACTGCAGAATGGCAAGTATCTCATATAAGTCATATCATATTATGCCATTAAGAGTACCCAGTACAATTCAGATAAGAGAAGAACCAAAGACCGTGTGTTTGTTTGATACTGTTATCCTTTCTGATAAAGAAAATGCTGATTTCTTTCCAGCTTTGAGATGACATTAAGACCACTCAATATAAGAACAAGTATTAACTTTCACTTCTTTGGTTATCTCTTATGAATACGAATAAATGAAAAACTATTTTGCATACAAGCTCATAGCCCAATAATGCCTACAATTTTCAAGTAAAAAACAAGTAAAAACAAGTAAAAACAAGTGAAAACAAGCAAAGAAGAATCACAATTTCATTTGATTTTTTATTAATTGAGTTTTTCCATATTGCTGCCTTCTTTAAATGTCAGATTTTAGTCTTCATTTTTGCTATAATTTCTAGCTTGTACCTTAAGGAATAGAAAATTTCAAGTCAATATCCACAGACTGGTTGCTTATTTTCACTACATGCATAGTTTACATCTTCTCATGTAATATTCTAATTTTTTTTAATGCTGTTCTGAACAGAGATTTTGAACATGGATTCAATGAGTTTCAAGTAATACAAGTTACACATACAAGGAAATGCTGCAAAAATAGGCTTCTGAGTTTTTTTGCAGCTTAAAAAATACATCAAATCTCAAGAATTTTAAATAAAATTTATTTTTATGCCTTTGAGTCTTTTACTTAGTGTAATAGTGAAGACAAGCTAGATAGTATGGAATAAGTATAATAAGAATAAATCTCAGGAATACAACTATGACCTGTTCCATATGAACTTCACAAATCATTATCCTTATTTCATAATTCATCAAACAGACACTCCACCCGTTCTTTTGTTTACATATTTTTTTTCCTGAAGAATCACAGCATTGGTTAAGAAAGTATGGAGATTTCAAAATTCCACAGTGTGCATCACAAAGCTCCAGCTACTGACATTCTGCTTTTTTATTAAGAAGGAATGTAATTCAAAGCATTTCTACTGACTCAATGAGTAACCCAGAACAGGAAGAATGAAGTGATTTTTGTCATAAACTAATTTCAGGTCATTTAAAATTTTCAAATTCCATGAAAATATGAATGAATGATCACTGCCAATCTCTGAACATCTCTTTTGCATTTCAACATCTTCACCTTTTGAATAGTGCTAATACATGGTATAATGCTGCGTGGTTTTTTTATGACAGACATTGTCATATTTCCATTCCTTTGGTATTCTATTGATTTTTGTTGTGTGTAGTAATATAATACGCAAACTACATGATAGAGCATGTTAAATGCATAGTATAATTTGTACAGTGCAGTTGTACAATGCATGGAAAAAGAACTCATGTGAAACAATGAATCTGTATTGCAAACTAACTACAGAAGATAAAAAGCTGACTGGAGCACTTGTGTAGCAATTCAAATGCCAGCTGGAAGTCTAAAATCATACCTCTGTTGTAAGTACTAGTAGATCTCAATGGTAACTACAGCATGGTAGTAAACTATTAAATCAATGGGAGCAATATTGCTCCCTCCCAACCTGTTTATCCAGGCTCAGTTTTCTTGCCTCAGTCTTGCCTTGACTGAGCATCAGGAAACCTGTTCACCTCAGAGAACCTATCTTAGTAAAGTTCTGCTTGAACATCACTGACCAAAACAAGCACAACATAGAACCCTTACCTAGCAGTTTTCACCAGAAAAAGCTGGCAGTGACATCTGTTACAGCAGCTTCTGCTTTGGTGTTTCTTTGTAGAGTCTAGATAGCAAAACTCTTAGTCAATTTAGACAGATCATATGGTATGAATCAATACTGTGCCTGGAATCAGACAGTCAGGATAAACACAAAAGATAGATACAAGGTTAAATTGTATCAGTTTCCCTAATCTTTACTTAAAACTCTTAGTTTCCACAAATGTTCATTCCAAAAAAATCATGAATTAGAACAGTAGTAGAGATACAAATGAAGGTAATTCACAGCCACAGTGATTGGTTTCAAGATGGAAATGTGTATTTGCAGAGTTTTTTGAGAGCAGAAATCATTCAGTTTCACTTACATTGTAAGAAATATGTAAATAATATTTATATATCTTATTCCTAGCATACTCCTGATTTCCCTGCAGAAATATCGTGAGGTATAGATAACATGGAGTGTTTTTACTCAAACTTCTCCTTTCTTGAGGACTTCGAGGAATACAGTATTCCTACAGTTAGAAGCATGGAGAAAAAAGTTTCATATGTGCTTAACTAATCTGAAAAAGCCAAGGTCTCATCTCCCTTCAAAACCAACATAAAGCATCTCAAGAGCCTATGTGAGGGGAGAAATCCCTCAGTACTGTACTTCTATATCAGAGGATTCTGATAAGAAGTTGTAGCACCATTAGTTATGATTTGACCTTAAACTTTTCCAGTATCAGTACAGCTGTACACAAACCACAAAGTTCTAACTAAATGCTGCAATGTAGTCTTTGATATCTTTCTGTGTCATGATTAATTTAATCTATTAATTAATTAAGCATTTCCATATTTATAATTGAGTGGTTATGCATGGGTAATTATCACATTGCTACTTAAGTACCAAAACCAGCTTCCCTCACTGAATATTTCTGCCCTCTTTTCAAATGCACTGTGTTTATATGTAAAATTAATAATCAAATACAAACAGTAAGATAAATATTTCTTTTATATGTTTAAATTTGCACTTACTGAATGATGTCAAGTAGCCATTATTACCTAATGAATAACAGGCAGTAGTAGTCATGGTTGATGACCGAATACATCTTAATCCTAAATCACTTTACGTTTTACAGAAAAGGTTGCAACTTTAGAAGCTAGTTAAGATAACCAAACTTATAAAATACATGATGTATCAGATTTTCTACCACAACATTACCTTTATCTATCTTGTATTTCCTAGACTGAATTCCTCTTTTGCTAGGTTGCAGATTCACATTTGGTGACATGGCTGCTTATATCCATATCAGCTTGTATCCACCCCATTGCAATCCAGGCAGTTTTTCCCAACGTCAATCTGCCTTCTGTGTTTGCTGCTACCCACAGTTGTATCCAGCTGTTTATGCAGTGAACTGGAGAATTGATCCAGCTGTAGAATTGATCCAACTGTAAAAGAGCTCAAACATTTTTTTCAGAGATAATTTAGGATAAATTAGTTCATCAATCCAATCCATTCTGTGGGTGTATAAACACTCGTGTCAGCACTGAGCAGGGGTTCATGGAGCAGAAAAAGCCTGGGGAATGAGGGTGGCCTGGTGAAGCTTACAGCACAGTTGCTGCTGAAGGATTACAGCTGCAATGTCCAGTACTCACATTCAACTGCAGCATATCTGGGACATATAATTACCTCCTTCTGACTAAGTCCACTTTTCGTAATTGCTCTATGTACATACATTTGTGCCAGGAGCTGTTACATTAGCTTCATTTATTGAAAGTTAAGACTTACCTTTTTCCCCCAAATGAGAAATTGGTAGTTGCAAATCTCACAGGTCCAAGAGGTATCTGTCTTTCTTACATTTATTTATGAACCACCTTGTGCCTTGATCTTGCCTCTGGATCTGCTAGCGTGGACTTCTGTGCCTGTCACTTAAATCAGTAGAGCTTCACTAAGGCCCAAAGGGCCATGACAGTAAAAGAAGATGAGAAGAGCTTTAAGCAAGATAGATTTAGGGAAGTAAAAATATTGCCATAGATGGCTTCAGCATCTTTTTTATTCTTAGGCACTGAAAGTACTTTCCAATACTTAATTCTCTTTAGTTTATATTCTACTGAATATAAAGACAATAATTTTAATGTGCAGGTCTTTCTATTATGTCCTCTGAAAAAACAGATGAATAGCAGTTTTGAACATTGGATTTATGTCTCTGGGATAAACTTTTAGGAACTCCCTTTATTTGTTCCATTCTAGTTTTGGAAGAAATATAAATGCACTTGAGGTGAATCCTGTAGATTCATCTTTGGTGAGAAACATCAAGCTTGTAGTCTTTACTGTTCATTGTCCATGTTGCCTATCAATAGTTCAATTTCATTATGCTGTTTTTGAGCAAAACTGAATACTTACTTGTCACAGTAATGCCTACTGTAAGCAGTAAGGGAACTGGGCTCAGCACTTCAGTGACATCCTAATGCAGTATCAAAGCAATAACTCTAGAAAGCTGAATTAAAGCTGGTAGTTGAAGCAGAACACATTTCCCATTCTCTCTACATTATTCCTGCAAATTATATCTTTCAGAGGCAATGCTCTCTGAAAGAAAAACAGTATGCTGCTCTTGTGTCTGGGTTATGTATTTGTAAAACTACTCAGGCAGAAAGAGAAGTTGAACATTTCAGTATCTGCCTGGTTCTACTCCATGGATACAGGAAAAGAAAAACTGAATGAAAAGTGCTACATTTCTTTCATACATACTAGTGTAGATTTCTGAGATAGTCCTCTAACCAGGAGTGAAAGTGCAGCAGTTGTGTTTAAAAATACTTGCACATTTGGCAGTGGTATATCAAAACTCCTCATTTGTTAACCCAAATCCTTTTCACTGCAGTTGTTTAAAGGATCAAGGTGCATGTCTTTGTTGAAAAATATTTTCCCTGCAGTATTTTTCCCTGAAAAATATTTTCAGTGCAGTCTGAATAAATTGGCTAGAAGAACTCAGAAATATACAGACATAAAAACTGCACATTAATTGATATGTTCAATAGCTTCCTCTAAAACTGCAGAGTAAGTTTTTCACACTAAGTAATGATAACAGTAAGTACATGCTGTCTTCCAAAAGCTGAAGCAAAAGAGCTAAGGGTAAAAAGTTTCAACTTATTTGTAAAAGTCAGCCATACAGAGTCAGGAGATACGACTTTTCTAATGCATTTTATGTTAGATCCATATTTTATAGACTTAGAGGAAAAATTGTGGGAGAACCCAAGGTCATCCCTGATGCTAAGCAGAGCTTTAGAACTAGCAATTATATTCATCATCATCATCATCATCATGGCTGGGCTTTGCGAACGAAGATTTGGGGAGGGCTCTACCCACGTTTGTTACAAGTGTGCTGGTGGCTAAAGAGGCCAATACAAGACAGGCATGTCCGGTTGCAAAAGGCACAGCAGAAAGACTCCTTAGGTGGTATATTCTGCAAGGCACGATTCTTTCTGCTTTGTCTTTTCTCCTCAAGAGAGCTTTTTCTCAAAACCTTTTTCTCAAAGGCATCAGCAGCGTTATAGACGGTGTGTCTCCAGGCCTCCCAATTTGAGGCCAGAGTAGACCAGTTATGTTGATCAATATGGCCAAGGCTGAGATGTTGTTTCAGGGAGTCCTTGTATCTCCTCTTTGGGGCTCCTCTCATGCGGCGGCCGGTGGCAGGTTCACCATAGAGCAGGATCTTAAGGAGGCGGTGGTCCTTCATCCTGGAGACGTGCCCTGCCCATCGCAGCTGCGTTCTCAGCAACATGACCTCAGTACTTGTGACTGCTGCTTGTTCTAGAACAGACGTATTAGTCACATAATCTGACCAGTGAATGTTTAGGATTGTGCATTTATATTCAGGATAATTGTTAAAGGTAGAATTTCCTCTAGACACAATCATGGTAGAGGTGTTTATGTAGATATCACCACAACTTCATCAAACATTTTCTCTGTATGGAGAAACGATGTCTAACAGGGAGAGAATGTTAGTAGTCTAGCTGATTACTATCTTATGTGTAGATCTTAATAGTGGTAGAACTTCCAATATACACTAAAAATACTGGCTGTTTTTCAGGTAACTTGAGGACCAGTAACTTGCTAACCTGATTCTTTGGAGTTTTGTAATCATGGAGCTCTTTAAATTGCTCTTTGTTGGCAGGTGAAATAAGCTTGGAAGGGTTGAGATGTTTCTGCCTTTTGATCTCTGCAGGCTCTGTACAACAGCTCTGTAGCCATACCACAGGGATTGGTGCATTTACTCTCCACAGCAGGTTGCAGTGCAGAGGTCCCCAAGCTAACAAAAGATATTTAAAATCTAGACCTGGAAGATGTATGAATGCACAGATGCCTGCGATTGCTTAGAGCTAATAAACCCTGCCGACAGGGAGATCTGTTTAGCTGAGACATAACACTGAGCTGATCCTGCCTGCTGTTTTGGAAAATATATATGTTCAACACCCCAGTTTACTGTGTAGTTATACCAAGTCACTCAGAGGTCTCTAATGCAATGCTCCACTAGACTCTGAAGACTTGCTTGTGTCTGGAATACTCTAAATAAATGTAGAAGATGAAGCTTGTATGTTGAAAGTATCATATTCCTACACACAGATCTTATCTTATCCTGTGCAAAAATGGGAATAATCACCTTAGAAAATGAGAGGCAAAGTCTCCATGAGAAATAAGAGATGTATTTTATGGTATTCGCTCACTGAAGATGATAGACAGCTACTTATAGGACTGGCTGTGATTACATACAGATACAATTCCGTGAAAAGTTCTTTGAATAATTCCAAAAGGGCAGAACTGTGATGTGTACTTCAGCAAAGAAGTGCAGTGTGTTGTGCGGCAAATTATTGTTAATGTCCTGACTACTTTTCAGTCTAAGAAATGGGAAATCATCTCTGTATATGAAACTTGCAGACAGTATGAATGCAGGTGTATTTTAGGTTCAAAGGCACACTTTGATTCAGATAAATAAATAAATAAATAAATATGAAAATGGGCAGCACTATAGTATGAAGATGTCAATGTCCGAAAAAGATTGTTCCCCTGTAACACAAATAAACAAGATTAAACAAGATTTTAAAAAGTATCTGTCATTCTCTTATGTTTATTTTTACACTATATAGACAGTCACCATTTCTGACTTAGGAGTTGTTGCATATCTGTGTCCTAAATGGATGTGTCAATGACACTATGATGACTAGCAGTCAACATTTCACAGGCATTAGCATAAGGAATTCATTATACAATCATTCAAAGATTACACTGATAAAAAATGAAATTGTTTATTATTATTATTATTTTTATTATTGTTCCAAAGGTTGACAACTGAGCTTCAATGTCTGTTATGGTTTGCTTTCTGATTGCTTAGAGGACCTTTTCCCTACTAGCCTTTATATTTCAAAACAATAAGTTATTTAATTTCTATGTTTGAACTAATAATCATCCCCTTCAATATATGATAAATGGTTTATGGAGATTGTTCTGACGTATATTCAGTTTAGAGATTCTGTCTGATAACCAATACATGTTAGAGTCCATCTTCAAAAACTAATAGGGTTTTGACTTAATTGGTCTGAAACAGAACATTTTTATTTTTGTGGTGAATGGTTCTGTGATTACCCCATTTCATGTTGTTTACCATCACAACTCCTCCAAATTCTTTTCATTCCATGAAGATAATTGGAAAACCAAGGAGCAAAAGGGATTTTTTTTTTTTCAGTGGGATAAATACATGATTTGTGTGTCTCAAGAAAACTAAAGAATTACTCCATAGAAGTGAATTCCTCTCTTGGAATGTGAAAGAACTCTGGAGTATTTTATTATCCTATAACTTAGTTTTACATAAGTAAAAAAAATTTCAAAAATTTATATCAGAGTAAAATATAAAGAAATCTAGTTTTACCTGTTAAAAAATTGACTGTTTTCTAAAAGAGTAACTTTCTGTTTGGTCTGAACAACTTGATTCCTGAACATGGTTGTTACATTTTCAAGTGCTCCTCTATTCTCCTTGCCCAACATCTCATGGACCCAAATTAAACAGAACAGGGAGATAACATTTGATTTTTCTATTTAAACATACATTACAGGGTAAAAGAAAATAAATAAATAAATAAATAAATAAATAAATAAAACTTCAGACATATCTCTTAACACAGATTTCCTTAGAGTATACTGAATCAACGTGCTGAAAATTCCATACTGAAATGCATAACTCAGCTCTGTGCAATACATTTATATAGTAAAGATGTGGTTAATAAGTATGTATAAATATATATATGGTCCATTTGGGTATTTGTGCTTTGTCCTTTGGAAGCACGAAAACTCTCAGAGAAACAAGATTGGATATAGAAGCTATAATTCTGAGGAACAGGTTATGAGAACTAAAATCTGATAATTTAGATATATAAAATTCAAGCTAAATAGAACGATATTCTTTCTTTTCTTTCTCTTTTCTTTCTGCTCTTCCTTCCTGTGGTTTTCATTAGCATTTTTGGGCTTGCATGATTACTAGGTGCTTTGTCTGTTATCTACACTACAGTTTTTGAAAACGACTCCAAATTAATGATGATGCCAAATTAGTCATAGTCATTTAGGCATTTTGTTACCCAAAAATAACATTCTAAGCTCCTCCATATTGATAGCTACCCTACACTTAATCAAACTTAATCTGATCTTAGAGCAGATTTACAGTGAAGTATTGCTAGCAATTCAACAGAATTAATCCTGTCCTAGTTTTGTCCTATACTTGTCATTAAGTACCTCATATTCTTTATGATTTGAAAGGTCAAATTTCAGCATTTCTGGAGTTTGGTTTGTGGGTTTTTTTAACTTAACTTCAGAATTCTTCTTCCATGCCTTAGTTGTTAGGCAGTTTATAAGAAACATTTAGTTATTACAGTTATATAGTGATTTTTGACATATTTTTTAATGGATGAATTTAGCATATTTACAATATTTAGAATATTTAGCATCTTAGAGAACAGAGAATGCTTTTCAATGGCATGCTACAATTTTCCTTCATCCCCAGAATCTCCACTTCTCATTTAAACTACATGCCTGGTAACTTTTTCAACTTATGTGAAGGGTACTTCTGTTGAGTAGAGGCACTCCAAGGCAAAATCAATCTTCCTAATGGCAGAGAGAATTGTGCCACCTTAGTTGCTAATACAGGTTATTTAGCATAAACATATGTGTTCCCATTAAGGACCATCCACATTCAACTAAAATGAGTCACTTGTGTAAGAAGTTTTGTTTATAAATCTGAGACTAATTTCCCTAGTCTATTCTGTATGTGCCATGTGGTATAAAATTGTACAAATGTCAGTGTGCAGCCTCATAATACATTTCTCTGAGAGCAAAATGTAAAGTCATTACGCAGTATATTTCTCAGCAGAATTATAAATACATAGAACATGAAAAATAAAATCCATTCTAGGTGAAGACCTTCACTACTTATATCTCAGTTAAGAGTGCAAATATTTCTTCAGTAACAACATGCCACTGACATGGTGGCTATATTAATATACAGTTAATGCAGATTATACTAATTATGCGGACAGATATTTAACTTGTTGGTTAAAAGGATCCATTTCCACTGGCTTTTATAGCTGACTATATGCACATGCACAGGACTGTACTGTGGCTGCCCTTGTCTGAAAGAAGAGTCTTTTCAGTCTTGCACAACACTGTGGGATGGAGTCAGGTTTTCAACTTCCTTGGAGGTGCTCTCTTTCAAGCTAGAGTCCCTTTCATCTGTAATAGTAGACAGGAGAGTTTTGCATTTCAGAAAATATTTAGTCTATATTTTAGGTTGTCTTTTATGTGCTAAAATCTGTGGAAATTTCAGCCTTCCTGAACCTGCCTGAGCATCTTACAGTGCTCAGTGTTTACCCAGCTACTGCCGTGCCACTACTACAGGATGACTGGGTTGGAGAGGGAAGGAGGAAGGCAATGGGGGCATGATACAGACATGAAAATTTGGGCTCCCCACAACCTGTAGACTCTGGAATGTTGCTGGCATTAGGCTTCTCTTGAGTGACTTCACTGCAGCAGGAGTGCCCCAGTGTGCTTACCCTCACTTGCATAGGGAGTGTCCTCAGCTATGGTACCAGCACACAAATCATTGTGCTCTCTCCTTACCTCGTGAGCTCTCCCCTGACCTATTGGTATGAGGCTGTCCTGGAGGCCACCTGAGGACTCTGCCTGACTCCTGGTATTAGCAGCACTGTTAGCACAGGATTACCAGCATTAGCTTTGTTAGCACAGAACTGGGGTTTGGGAAGAAGTTCCTGCACAGTCTGGAAGGAGTTTTCTTCTTGCTTTTCCCCAGACCATTTTCTACTTATATTTCTGGTGAGGGAGAAGTGATCCCTAATGCAGATGGGGGCTGTTTCTTGTCAAAATTTAGCACATATGGGCTGCTCAGAGGCTGGGCTTGGACGGATACCAACAGAGACTGTACTGCTGTATGGTACCTGCTATGGGTTTTGATGTTATATGGCATACAAGCTGTAACATTTGTGTATGACACTGGCTAGCACAGTATACTGTGTTTGGCTAGTGTTACTTGGCAAATTTGATGCTCTCAGCATTTGTGATTACAGTGCTCAAGGGCCCTGTCAGACCACAGGCTCCAGATGAAAGCACCACACAGAAGCCAAACCACTGGGAGAGAGATTGCAAATATTCTGACCTCTGCTGAGAGTATGTATGTCATCTTTAGTGGGTCTCACGTGGAAAGGTTTTGGAGAGCAGAAACTTCTAGCTGTTGTGACAGCTGAGGCAGTGTAGAAAATGGGAATATCTGGGCATACTCCTTGTAGTGGGGAGCTTTTGATTGCATTGAAAGCTGGCCCGCTTTGTAGATAAACCAAGGTTATGTGCTCAAAGAAGACTAAACATGAAGATGAGCTGTTGTAAACCTCACAGACCTGCTTCTTGGTATGTATGTGGAAAGCCTGGGAAAACTCCTACCACTGTCACTTCTAGCTGTGAATGCCCCCTTGAAGCCTATGGGCCTGTGCAGTCAAGAGGTTCAAGTGGAGCTGCTAAGTCACTTCTGTGACACCGCTGGGTTGGTGTTAAGACCTAGACTGACTAGGTCAGTAAGAAAACTTGGCCTCTCTGCTGATAAAGCTACGACAAGAAAAGAGTGTAAGAAAATCCAGTGAAACTGCTATTTATTGTGGAAATATTTCTGACACCTCTGTTTAAATCTGGTCACGTCCTACACAGACACCGCTATATGCTATCAGTTCTAAGAGTTCACACCATTCCTGGAATCTGTACAAAACTTTATATGACAGTATTTGATATCAGTCTTGAAAAGGGGAGTCTTAAATAAAGACAGTACATACAAGAATAAAGCTGTTAATTACAGCTATCAAGGTTATGAAATCACTCAAAAAAGGAAATGTTTAAATTAGATTGTACTTTTGTTGCACACTGTATGATACAATTTTTACTTACATGCTCTCACTATTTTTTTTTCCAAAATATGTTTCCATCACTGAATAAACAGTACCAGGCCTTTTCTACAGATGACTCAGAGTAATATATTCAAGGCATTTTTTTTCCTATGGTTGCAGAAAAAAATACTGTAAGGTCATGTAATTAAGGAGTATCATAAATCATATGTTGAAAAGGCAACTTCAATTATGATATTTCCTAACTTTCCTGTATTAAATTAAAAGTTCATCATGTACTCCTACAATAGCTTTTTCTGTGCATTTACTTCCCATTTTAACTTTCTTTTTGTTTAGTTTACTTTATTATGTAGTCTAAATGAATTTAGTTTGCCTAATTAGAATATATACAAGGCTATAGCATCTTTAGAAATGGAAAATTTTCAGTTTAAATGTGCGATAATTAAGAGCAAATGGGACTGAGTACTTAAAATAGTGACAGATCTGTATTTTAAAATGTCGGTATGCTGTTGTTTAGTTATAGAGAATAAGAAAGGAAAGCTGGAAAGATGCCAATAAAAACATACTTACTGAGAATTTTACTTTTATCTCAAAGATCAAAGGAATGCATGATCTTCAGCAAGAATTCAGATTGAAAGTGATGAAATTATAATGCACATTGCAGATGATAAGCAAAGTAATTGTTTAGCAATTTGTGAGAAGGTGGAGAGCTTTTATGCGAGAGCAAATGAAGACATGAAGTAGACCAGCCACATGTTTAGAGTCTGTCAGAGGCTGTATCTTGAAATGTGGAAGGCTAACGGCCACTAGATACGTTCTTCAACTGAAACTATATTTGTATCAAAAATCAGGATGTACTGTTGCATAACTGGCACAACTGGGAACATCTAATCATACTAATGTCTCTGTAATTAGTACAGACTATAAAAGCAAAGGAATAAAGAACATAGCTAGAACATAGCTGACTCTTGGCAAGCACTTACCCAAATATTCCCTCTGTCTACTCTCTCAGAATTAATTAATGCATAACAGCATGGCTTCTTTTTTAGCAAAATATGTTGACCATTTCTAATGTTTATTACACAGCTTAGTTAAAGAGTGCTCACACATATAAAAGAGAGTCACAGTTTTTATATTCGTTCCCAGTTTGTCCTGCATGCAACTGTAACAAGAGAATGGGATACAGGGGCTTCCTAGGGAAGTGGTCACAGCACCAAACTTGACAGAGTTCAAGGAGCATTTGGACAATACTCTCTGGCACATGGTGTGACTCCTGGGGATGGTCCTGTGCAGGGCTAAGGGTTGAACTTGATGATCCTTGTTGGTCCCTTCCAACTCAGTACATTCTGTGATCCTGTAATATGCCTTTCCCCTACAGTATTGTAGCATTGATGGTGATAATGAAAAGACATAAAACTATCCTAAAATATACAGAGGTTTAAGATAGGAAAGCTTTCTAAAAGCAAGCCTCCTGTACCTCTGCTGAAAAAGGAGGTTTAAAGTAAATCCAGGGCTCTACATCAGCAAATGTAAATGTCGTACTTCTATGGGCTCAGAGAACTGCTCATACTTATGCCAAAAGTTAATTTGCCTTCAAAGTACCATTCAAAGGTTTGATCTCCCACTGTCGAATGAATAAATGGAGTTTAAAGATTAAATTTATTTTCCCCTTACACTAATTTTATGTAGTTCAGTAATTCTGAAGGATTTGGGGTTTGCTCATAAAAGCATAAGATTCTTTACATTACAGAACTTAATATAAAGTCCCCAAAACTTTAGAGACAATTTAAATGACTGAACCCTAAAAGTGGCTACTTTCTTCACAGTAAGAATACACATATTATTCATAAACTGCTCTCACCAGATAGTAATTGATTTTGTGGTTTGTTTTAAATGAGCTGTTTAAAATTCTGTAATTAATTCAGTATACACGGCAAAATGACAGATGGTTATGATAAAGGAACTTAATGCCTCATGGAAGCAAATCAAACCACAATCACTAACAGATGTTTTCTGCGAAGCCAGATTGACTGTGTGTGTATGTGTGTGTGTATACATATTACATGTATATGTACGTACATAGTAGAAGTGTGGATTTATATATGTGTGTTTATGTGCATGTCTATCTGTACCCATAAATGCTACCTGAACACTTTCCTCAGACAAGGTGATAGTTTCTTTGTGCATTTATTCTTGTAGCCATACAAAAGATTTCTGTCAAGGACAATTCCTTCAATTATCCTTAAATTTTAGAAAACGTTTAGAGATAGCACTTTCTGTAACTTGTTCGTAGGTTAGAAATATATGGTTCTAGTTGTCAAGGCAAAAAAAATCAAAGCAACAGTTTCAAAAATTTTTAGAGTAAAGTGATAATACTATGCAAAAATGATTTCTGACATGCAATTACTGCAGGATACCAGTGGAACTAATCTGGTAGTTAACAGTAGCCAAAATACTTGTTACCTTATAGACATAAGGTAACATTAACATAGAGTGAGGCAACAGTATCACGTACAATCATGATTTTTCAGCATTATCAAATGAAGATCAGAGCATATACTTCATGGCATACATAAATACACATTTTTAAATTTAATCATCATAGTCTCACAGAGAAAACTTGACGGGTAAAACACAGCTAAAGAGGGATTGTGTATTTCATGACAATTTTTATTATATTAGGTTTCAATCTCCAATATTAGTAATCTCTCATTCAGACTTGTATTCTGAACAACCCCTTGTATTCTGATCAATCCCTTCCCTTGCAGGGGGATGCCATGACAGAAGGAGTCCTTAGTACATGCTTGGGACCATCTAAGTGTGTCGTGAACAAGCGACACAAGTAGAGACTAGATCTAGACTTTGGCAGTCTCCAAAATACTGACAACCTGAAATGGGTATCCACCCTGGACAAGACCCAGCTCCGTGTCTGTTTAATAGCAGCATGTGTGCCAGCCCTTCTCTTCACACACCCCTTCTCTTTGCAGAAAAGAGTTGGACTGAAGTCACTGTACACTCTGAGAAGGGCCTGGATTGGAAGATCAGAATTCAGAATTCAGAGTTCCAAAGGTATGTAAAGTATATTGTATTTTGCAAACACTAGGTGTTCTGAACTGATGTGATTTCCTCTGTGACTCCAGGCTCTTTCAGCTCAGTTAGGGTTCATTTCTGCCTATGAAGATCATTTCATACACACTGACATTGAATACCTATTTGTGTTGTTGGACAGAAGAAAACAGCAATTAATGATTTCACCTAAATTCTGACACTTCTAAATCAGAAGAACTCACTTGAGCTACAGATAGAATGCAACCTGATAGTTATTAGAGGGAAATAAAATCATATGGGAAGTATTTAATAAAAAATTCTTTTGACAATAACAATACTAGTTAAGTAAAGAAGTCTTTAAAAGTAATTGTAAAATATGTGAGTTTAAAAAAAAGTCTGAGTAAGGGTCTTCAGGTATTTTAGATTACATATATTTATTTCATTTATTCAATGCTCAGGGCTTACTTGAGTAAAAATTACTTTTTTAGTATTTTTATGTTGTTACAGTGCTGTCTTCATATGGTTTTATAGTTGACTTTGTCATTCCTGTGATGCACAGAGTAATCAAACCCTCAGGGAACTAGGGAGGGTTAAGTATCTGTCAAGTTATTTAGTATCCTAAGATAAGAACCTCACTTTTACAGAGCCATAGTGTATAAGAGAACAGCAAGGTTATGAAATCAATACTTTATTCGGGATCTACAGATGCTGTAACCTCATCTGCAATAAACTAACAGGAACTGCTGTTGTTCAACTTTATAAAAAACTTAATGGCAATACTCAAAATCAAGGGCTGCAAAATCACAGAGTTATTGCTATCAATCAGTGGAAGAAGTGGGATTCTGAATAGTGAGAGCTCATTGTCTCTGAGCTGGCATAACTAGCTCCTTCTGGCTCTTAGCCTAATCATTAGACCAAACATTATGCTGTTTTGCCATGTGGATCCTATATGGATTTCTAGCTTAGTTTTTGTCATGCAAAAGATGCTGAAAGGCTTGAAGTAATCTCACTGAAATGAATAACTCATTTGAAAGTGAATGGAATAGAGACCTGTCTTGGAAACGTTTAAAGATTTCAGAAGACTACATTAAAGTTCCTGCACAAAGGGTCCTCTCAATTGTACTAGAGGTTTTACAGGCACGTAGGCCCTCCAGATGGAATCTATTAGAGTCAAGGAGATTTGATTCAGAGATACAATCATTCTTCTAGAGAGCTTCTGCAGTAAACAGACAATACTGACAAGAGTAACAGTAACTCACATATATGAATACTCATGAATAAATCTCACAGACATTCAATAATGAGACTGGATTAGAACTCAAGTCCTGCCTCCAAAAATGTTTGTAAACTACGAGTTTTATAGGTTGTGATCATTGTGAAAACAGGTTCTGATTATGTTGTGTACTTTGTACAGGCTTAGGCCCTATATAAAAAGCAAAGCAAACAAAATTACATCATAAGATTGTATAGGAAAAATTGAGACTAACAGCACAAAAAAAGAAGCATTGTCAATTAAAAAATTATACTTGAAAGTGTTAAACTAGTAATTTACAAATTGTTTCATGGAAATATTTAAACGCTTCTTTTAAAGTTGCAGGAGTGTGCTGAATTATCTCTCAACTCAGTACTTCTCTGAGAAATCCCCTGCAACACACATTTTAAAGATACCCTAATTTCTCTTCTTTTAACCTTTGAGACCCCAACACTGGACCATATGACAAGTGATGAAACTCAGGTAGGTTACGTGGTGAGTCTGGAATCCTGCTGTCTTGACTCTTCAAAGATCTTTGGACTGAACTCTACCATTTCAGAGCAGACCCCCTGGCTGCAATCCCACATTTCAATTAAGTGACCTAGTTGTCATTTGGACCTGGTCATAGGATGCAGAGCATGGCATGCAGAGTGACCAAGCAAGCATTACCTTGGTGCAGCACAGCAAAGAAGTGAGATGAGCTTGGTGGATGGGGAGAGTGAGACAGGAACTGGTGTACTGATACTCACCATCAGTATTTAAGAGCTGACAGGCAGCTGTTTTCCCCAATGGCATTAATGAGAGTGACTTTTTTTTGGTTGGTAGGTTGTTTGGTTTTTGTTTGTTTGTTTGTTTGTTTGTTTGAAAGAGGTAACTGTTGGCTAATGAAATTATCAATTAAAACTACTACTACTGTTGCTGCAGCTGCTACTACCAGCACTATTACTACTCCTACTAATATTAATCTGCATTTTCTTATCACATTCTTGTATATGGCATTTTTTTCTCTATCAGGATAATTATTGTGCTCTGAAATAATATACTTCATCAAGACAATGGATTTTTTTTTATTTGGGTTACATGGGTTTCTCTTTGATTAGTAATTGTGCAAACTATGTCTTAATTTCAGAAATGGTGTCAATCTTCTACATATCTATCCTGATATGTTAATAAAATGCAGAGAAAATAAATGAAATTTTATGTGAAATTTGAACCTGTGAATTTTGGCTTTTGTTCACTTCAGAATCTTTTCCTTCATATACATTAAGCTGAAGACTGACATAAAGTTTAAAAAAATAAAACCAGAGCACATTAAATGAAAAAAATATAGGAAATTTTTCTTCAAAGGATTTGAAACCCCTTGCCAAGTTTTTCCTTCTTTGTCATTTCTAGGAATGTAACAAGAAGTAGGAGATGCCATAATGCTCTTTTCTTGCAGGTTTTCTAAGTATTCTCTAGAATTTACCCTCCAGGACAGAAAATCCTCTCTTTAATAAAAAGAATTTTAGAATTCACGGATGGTGGTTTCTACTTTCCTTTGAATTGTTATTATCAAAATTTTAAATAAATCCCTAAATGATAAATCTCATGATCTGGGTTTTTAGTTAAATAAAAATTATAGTTAATAAAATTACTTTAGCTAAGGCACAATCATTTAAGAAGTCTGAAAAAACCTTCTGTTCCAAGGGGTTTGATATAAAAATGAAATCATTATCTATATAGCATGGCAGGCTCAAATTAATTTTGTATTATCAATTACATAGTTGTGCAAACAGATGAGAGTTCATATTAGGGAATTCTCATAATATGTAAGCATATATACATACATACCTATTCTCACAAATTTATGTGCATACATAAAGTATGAATGTATGCAAATGTGCATATCTATGTAACTGAGGTTTCTTCATATTTTTCTGCTCTTTGAAATGTAACGACCAGAGAGGTGGGATACCCTTGAGTATCAAAAGATTTCTAGGAAAAGGAATTTTAGGCTTGGACACTGTTAACAGCATACTAGAGATTAATTTGAATTTTAAATTTTAAACATGAATGCAACAGGTCTTTAGCTGACAAAAGATTCCATTTCTAGTGAAAGCCTTTATCTTCAGCAGAAAGATGAGGATGACACCATAAAATCACACGTAGTGATTAAAGAGCAGAAAGGAGGTTGATTACCAGTTATGGTTTATACTCCAGTGACCCCTAATTCACATCAGTGCTAAAAAGCAATAAATATGTCACAGTGACATAGGCTGACCAGAGTCTGTAATCCTGAAAACAACCATACCATGCATAAAATGTTGTAACAGAAACTCTATGAGACATCAAGAAAACACAAAAAATGTCTTTGAAATGTAAACACAGTATAATCAGTCTGGAAAACAGAGACATTATTTTCACTATTGGAGTCCCTTATACTACGTATAAGGTTCCTGGGCTTTTTCACAGTTTGACTTTTCTTGCAGTACATAATCCTTGCAACAAGATTCAGAGCTTACAGTACAATAACAAGCATCAGCAAGGCTTTTCTACATGTTCCTCCAAGTTATTTTCCTTAGCGTGTGATCGGACTTTGAAAAACTATGTTGTTTTGTAGCAGGTTTTGTCATGTAAGCTTCTGCATTTAGAAATAGCCGTGTGAGCAGCAGGAGAATTTGTTCTCTGGCTTGGTCTCTGATTAGATTCAACTCTTGAGGCAGAGTTTCTCCCTGGATGTTGCTGCGTGGGTTGAGATTTCTGAAAGACGAGATTACCAACTGTGATCTCTTCCAGAACTGGTACACTGTGATGAAAAAACAAATAAGTCTGAATGTTTATCTGAATTTCCTGCCACTGAAACCACAATAGCTGACAAACTGGAGCCAGAATACCATACTAGTATAAGAGAAAAGATGAAGTAAATGAATTTCTCTAGAAATACTTTTATACTGCAAATGGAAGATATTATTCCCTATCAAACAAAGAGATTAAAAAGGTTATATACAAATATATATAACTATATAGCTAAATCTTTTGAAATTTTTCATCACTGATAGTTCAGGATTTCACATTACCAAGAATTAAGTTTTAACTAAAAACAACCCAAAAACCTCCAACAAATAAAAAAATAAAACACACAATAAAAATAAACAAAATCAAACTCATCCAAACAACAACAACAAACCCCTAAAGCAGCAAAACCCAAACATACCTCCCTGCCCCCAAAATCAACAAAACAAAATCACTAACATGACAGTAGTTTAAGTTTCTTCATCTTGGTGTTGAAACCCACTTCTACCAAATCCAAACCCTTAATCTCAAATAAACAGAGAAACATTTCAGTCTAAGTAACAAATGTGTTGAAACATTAGAGGATGCAAGTCAACAACATGCCAGATAAAGCCCAAAGTTTGGCAATGAAAGTCTTTTATTTTGAGACATTTAGAGGGTACACTTCATGCAAAATAAAGCATATCTCTTTTTACAAGTACATATGGTGGTGTATTTACTTGTGTAAAAGATTTTATTTTAAATTCCATTGCACTCCAAATGTTTTTCAAAACAACAATATTTTAAAAAGCCCCACTCCCTGCTGATCTTATTTCTGCGTGTCTATAAGAAGCACAGTGTGC
Source organism: Lepidothrix coronata (assembly GCF_001604755.1). NCBI lineage: Eukaryota > Metazoa > Chordata > Aves > Passeriformes > Pipridae > Lepidothrix > Lepidothrix coronata. Next base: position 6,062,546 of record NW_016690186.1, on the reverse strand, counting down.
ATATTGTTAGCAGTTTCTCTTAACAACATTAAATTAAAGTCTTATGCAAAGTATCACGGAAAACTGTGATATTCTTTGTCCTTCTTAACAAAATGCCAGATAAATCTCTTACTTCCTTACCCTCTCTCTACGACCTCTGATTAAAAGCATCCACTGTTTTCTCAAGTTTGAGAAACATTACTTAGAAAAAGACCCCAAATATTTCATCTGATCCCAAGCCTCTATAAATCTGTAAATTCCTCTTCAACAAATAGAGCAGATGGGTGTGGGAAATGAAATCTCAAAAGTACAGTGTTTGCTGTTAATGTAGTGTTAACCTGACAGCCTACATAGTTAACCATCCGTCCCAGCCCTGTCACTAGGCTACGTGCTTCTTCAACAGGGTAAGAGACTGTATGTTCCATTTACCTTTGTTAGGTAGCCTAGATGCAAGCCAGAGCATCTAAAAATATGAGGCTGAATGCTACAAAAATTCAAGGGAGACAGGTAGTTTCTGCCTGAAGGTGACTCAAAGTTGCCTGAACTGAAATGGTATTCACAATCTAGAGAGGATTAAAAGACTGTGCAAAATAAGCTCTACTCCCTGTCAGAGATAGAAGCTTCACTGTCTGCCTGTTTCAGCTGTTAAACCTCTATCCTATATTAGACAAGTTTTGCACAACTTGTTTGGGTTTTCAGGGCAAAAAGGCTCACCTTCAGACAGAAAAACACTCTAGCCACGACAATCTCTCTGGTATTCTAAGAGAAGGAAAAAAGTCACAACTGAAAGACAGCTCAAGACAGTTCAAGTTCTGCTCTTAACCATATTTCCACTGTTAATTGTGGAAGAGAATAAGGGGCATTGATGATACTGACATCTGTATCCAGCTAGAAAGTAGCTGCTAAAAGGTCTCAGGATGAAATTAGCTGTTGTTTTTCTCTCTTCCCCCTCCACCCTCGTGTTACTGAGGGGCCAGTATCTGTTGAGCAGTCATGCTGCCTTGATTCCACCTGCTTGCTGCTCCAGGACTTCCTTAATGTAGCAGTAGTAGCCATCAAAAAAATATTAGCTTCAATACACAACATAAATTGTATATATGTAAATGCTTTAAAAAGCATACAAATATAAAGCAGAGCTTTTCTGCCCCAAAGCTTTTCCTCAAATATCTTTGCCATAACCTTCAAACTGGAGTTTCACATTAAAAGTAGATCTGGCCCTTTGCATCTACTCTAGTTAGAACACAGATGATGCTTCAAGCTCAAAACCTTTGTGTCCTAACTGATCAATGAATATTTAGAATTTAGACAATAAAGAATGAATCTTTTTGCAGGTATTTGTATTATCTGTTGTATGGGTTTTTTTTCCTGAGTAGGTAGCTAGTTAAGTGACTGGCTAGTCTTTCCTTTTGGAAGTAATATTTTAAATAAAATAGTAGATTGCTAAGATGGTAAAAAAAAATTACCATCATCATTCTGTCAATTAAATAGTGTGCTTATTTCTACAATCGCGTTTTGGGAGCAGCTGCTGGGGGGGAGTGTCGATAAGCTGGAAGGAGGAGGGTTCTGCAGAGGGAACTGGACAGACTAGAGAGTTGGGCTGCTTCCAATGGGATGAGGTTCAACAAGACCAAGTACCGGGTCCTTTACTTTGGCCACAACAACCCCCTGCAGCACTACAGGCTGGGGGCAAAGTGGCTGGAGAGCAGCCAAGCAGAAAGGGACCTGGGAGTTTGGATTGACAGGAAGCTGAACATGAGCCAGTAGTGTGCCCAGGTGGCCAAGAAGGCCAATGGCATCCTGGCCTGGATCAGGAACCAGGCCAGCCAGCAGGACCAGGGAAGTGATTGTCCCTCTGTACTCAGCGGTAGTAAGGCCACACCTGGAGTACTGTGTCCAGTTCTGGGCCCCTCAGTTCAGGAAGGATATTGAGGTGCTGGAGAAGAGAAGAGCAACAAGGCTGGTGAAGGGACTCAAGCACAAGTCCTATGAGGAGAGGCTGAGGGAGCTGAGGTTGTTTAGCCTGGAGAAGAGGAGGCTCAGGGGAGACCTCATCACTCTCTACAACTCCCTGAAAGGAGGTCGTAGCCAGGTGGGTGTCAGTCTCTTTTCCCAGGCAACCAGTAGTAAGACAAGAGGGCATGGTCTTAAGCTGTGCCAGGGGAGGTTTAGGTTAGATATTAGAAAGAAATTCTTTACAGAGAGAGTAATCAGACACTGGAATGGGCTGCCCAGGGAGGTAGTGGATTCTCCGTCCCTGGAGGTTTTTAAGATGAGATTGGATGTGGCGTTTAGTGCCATGGTCTAGTAACCATGGTGGTAGTGGGTCAAGGGTTGGACTTGATGATCTCAGATGTCTTTTCCAACCTGGCTGGTTCTATGATTCTATGACTCTATGAAGTAAGGGAATTATTCTGCTATAGAACTGAAGTCCTGAATGAGACGCTTCCCACTACAACTTGGCCAGAGCAATCTAAAGGTGGCCTATTGAAAAACAGTTAGCAAAATACAGAAAATATCTTTATTGAAAAACTTTTTGATGGATATTTAATGTTTCACTACTTACTTCCACTATTAAGAACTATTTCTCAAAAAAGGGTTAATTTTAGATAATCTGTAATCTTTACAGTTTCCAGTTTCTGAGACTGAACCCAGAAGAAGATGTATTTAAAAGCAGATTGACATTTTTTTCCTTCATCTCCCCCCCACCATCACAAATGCAGATAATACATATGAAAGTGGGATCTCTATTACACATTCAGTAATACAATATTAGTTCTTTATCAATTCCTGACTTTTCGTTGAGCCTTTTCTTTTCAAAAGCTACCCAGCCCTCATTAAAGACTGATGCTGAAAAAGAATGCAACACTGTTGTTAGTAAGTTGTTCAAGTTATTTACTTTAAAATGTTAATTTTATACCTAGTCTGAATCTCACTACCTGAGCTGTACTCTTGGATTTGAGAGCATGCAATTTTTGGGGGGGAATCATTCTTGAACATTTTTATTTGATACATTCCTTTTTAGACTAGATACATGTTTTTATTAAGTGGTATACTTGCTTTTAACAAAACTCTCTTCCAGTTTTGGTGACTGGTAGATCAACATAGATGTACAAAAAAGTGAAATACAACATCATTTTCTTTTCACGTGCAAAATTCCTGTAGATAAACCAAGTGGCTTGTCTGACACTACCAAAAAGAAATGGAGGACTGTAGATTATATGGTTCACTGCTCCTTTTTTGCATCCATGGATCAGACATACCGAAAAAGTCATGACATATTAAAACCTTCTAATTGCAATTTACCATGAGTCACCATTCGCAGTTGTCTTGGGCAAAATGGGACTGACTTGTGTCATCAAAAATGTACCATGGTCTATTATGTATTTATTCAGATGCAATAATTAGCTCACATTAATGCAGTGTGCATTTTGGATTTTGTAGCAAAGGTTATTCAAGGCAGCAAATCTGAAAAGGATGTTTCTTTTTATTAGTGCTTCTGGCATGTTGTATTTTATTAAATTAGCTCATAAAACTAGTACCATTATAAAACTCTTACAGAGACTATCGTGACTGATTTAAAGAACCAGTGAAAGACGCAAGATTTTAAAAAGAATCCTGTGGCAAAACCTCAGGATAATTATAGTAGGTATTACTTTCAGATGAAAGAACTTTGATAATTTCCCTAGATGCTGCTTGCAATATGTAAATATGTTGTGCATCTGTCTTGAAACCTACTCTCCACTACCCCAAACTTCCCTGTGAATGAGAATAATTTGATCATTGGCACTGAGAGGAAGAGACCACTTACAACAACCATTAGAGACATTACATTGGATCTCTAGAGGCACTAAACTTTCACAGAGCTATCCTTTGAGAATACTCATACTCTCTGAATATTGTTTATTTCAGCACCTACTTTTATGCATCTTGAATAACTGCATATCACCTCTACCATGTAAGTAGTCCCATGACTACAGTCATGCCATGCTCTTTCCCTTCAATTGCTACTCAGTGACTGAGCAAATTTCATGGAAGTGTGAAGCTTTCTTCTTATAGATATGTTCATATTTTTTTGATATGTCTTGGCATAACAATCATCTTCAAAATCAAAACCAGGGAATATGTTATTGCATGATTCACTGGCTAACAGATGCACTATCCACACCTACATCATACGGGGTACTTCTCCAAACATGCCAAAAACTGTTAGATGTCTTGGCTTTCTTCCCATTCAAAGACAAGGTACACTTGAGACACTTAATTTTCTTAAAAAGTAGAACATAAAGTTCCTAAGAAGTAAAATATAGGATTTTGTCGTGAACATTAGCAAGAGTGTTGAATCACCACTTATATGAGAAATACAATCTCAAACTAAAAAAGCTGACTGAACAAAACATGACATTTTAATTTCCTTCTTAAGCTTCAGTGCTCGCCTTTATGATATTCATTTTTTTTTAGTAGGAGTACGAAACTATAGCTTCAGAGGTTGGTTTTGTTGTTGTTATTTTTGGGATTGTTTTTTTTTTTTAATGGCACATTCTTACATTCTACTTTTTAAAAATGAGCCCACTTTTTCACTCATTTTGAACTCTTCTGTCTATAAAACCCCTTTGGAATATACGGAAAATTGTATTAATGCACAGTACTTACTCTACTTTAGTATCACCCTGACCTTGTCTGAGCTGCTAGAAGCATGAGATATCCCTGAAAAGAAATTTTTTGCATCATTAATCTTTTCTTATCTACTGGCAGTTTCACCTTAGGAAGGAAAAAGTGGATTTGTCATGGACAGTTCTCCAAAACCACCATCCCAGTGTTCAGTGGCAGCCAAAGCAACCAACCAAATGATGGATGGCATCAGGAAGACTACTGAGAACAGGAGGGAAGGCATCTTCTACATCTTGAGTTCTGTGTGCTGTTATGGCACCTCTATTTCATGAAGGCTATAACAGAGTTAGTGAGTGCATGGAGAAAAGTAGCTAAAAATGGCTAAAGGGATAAAGTACACACACATCAAGAAGAGAAAATTTTGGGAAAAATTAGTTTGGAGAGCGTGAATGTGATCAAAGTGTATATAATCATAAAAGCAGTATATGAGAAGAATGCAAAATTGTTGTTCATAGAATCCTACTATAATAACAGGCAGTCACTGAAACTAGTAGGAGTTTGTCTTAAAAAATAACAATCATCTTTGGAAGGTGTGATCTTGAGGGAAAAAACAACAAAGTTTGTGAGGACAAAATAGGATGCTACTAAAAGTCATTCAAATAAAGAAAAAAATTTTTTGAATATTTTAATGATAGGGAGGAGTGTGAAAACTACAGAGCTTTAAGAATATCTGAGATTCAGAGATAATTGATGACAGAAATGGCACACACATAGTTAATTCTACTTCAAGACAAAAGGACAAGCTGAATGATGTCCTGAGGCTTTATTAAGACCTATTATTCTATGATTTCCCAGACAATGAATTTACTAATGCAGACCTAATGAGTACCCCTTTCAGGTTCTTTCATTGCAATTGCACATACTGAAAAAAAAATTAGTAAATATTTGCCATCAATGAGCAAGGCAAAACTTTGACAGACTTACATAGTTTCACAGCAACAGTATATGCTGTACTAGCATATGAAAATTAGGTTGACCTAAGTCTATTTAACTTACTAAAATATTACAATTAATTTTCATTAATAAGTAGGACCTTACTGTGTCTAGTTAAATATCTATCCAAATCTGAAGATTCAGCTGAAGTAAGCAGGTAGTTGTTTTCTGCTGGTCCAGCAGAGGGAGGTTTGAATTCCTTCTTTTTATTCTTTGAAGAACCAGTGAAACTGCCAAAGGCCATAAGGGGTATAGTCTGGCATTAAAAGGTTAGTTCGTATCTATTTGTTTCCATAAGTGTGAGAAAATCAGATATAGTATTTCCTAACATCAGTTAAAGAAAGAGAAACCAAAATTAAATTAAAATTAATGATGTGACACTAAAATTCTATATGCATGTGAATGTAAGACTATAGCTTTTCTTCTGATGGATTTTTTTTAAAGAATTTTTTTTTCTGCATGAGAAAATACACCTGTACAAGTAGCAGGCAGACTTCAAGTTTCTCTGGGAAAGTTGAAATAATTTGTTGATTTTATTTGACTCTTAACATGCTTAACAGTATATTTCATGGATTATTTTCAAATATTTCATCTATGCTAAAATACTGTTTGAATTTGCTCTGGAATGACAGTGCCTGTTTAATATTTTGTTCAAAAATCCATCTGATTGCTGGCATATTCAGTTATGTGCAGAGGCAGAGAGCATTATTCCATGTGATGGCAATGCAGTTGCTACAAATTGTCTTCTTGTTCTAGGTATGTGACAACACAAAAAAAATGAGAGTTTTCTTTCATATGATAAATACCATTAAATTGCACATTTGAATATTGGTTTACTGCTGATGTTTGTAATAATAAACAATCAGCTACACAACAGAAAAAAATGCAAAACAAGATTTTCTAAACAATATACACTCAATCTATATTTTCTAGGTTGTGTTAATGGATATAAATATATGTCTGTATGGAATAGTCCCAGGGCTTTCTCAGACACTAGAGTGCATCAGAAGAAGTTTAGCAAGTTGAGAAATAGTTAGAAAAGGTACAGATTTTTTACAGCCTGCAAACGTTTGCTCTAATTCTGCAAGCATGTCAATAACCCTACCAAAATCACACATGAGACTACTCACACGTGTAAAGCTACTTGCAAGTGTAAATATTTGTTCAAAGAGACAGGGAATTGCTCTAGGTAAGTGTTCCTCTTGTAAACAAGCATGATAAGAATTGCCCATGTTAGGAGCCTTCTGTAAATAGCAAAGAGACTTAGGATGTCTCCATTGCCAATATCCTTTAGCCTTTTCAGTGCTGAAGGATTTATATAAAGACAATATTGTGATTGTTCTTTTAGCATAACAGAGGCCATTGCTCATTTCACCAATCAGAACTTTGATGCTACTTTTTTTCCCTTTTTTCTCTCTTTGGACTGCCTTTAGTAGTCTAATCAAGATAAGACTCTAGTTGGCTGTAAAATATCGATGCTTCCAGAAATTACTTCTTCATGCCTAAATATATTGTTGTGTAGCAGTAGTCTAACCATGCCTATTAGCCTTTTCTTGTTTTTTCAGTTTTCTGACACAGGCAGCAACATGTGCAAATTCATGAACAAATTTTTCTGTGCCATCCTTTCAGTTGACAAATTCAGTTAAGAATCACACAGTAGGGCAAAATATTGTACTGTGCAGTAAAAATGTCTTTTTCTTACCACTGAGGAACTAGGAACTTGCATCTGTCTAGGTAATTCTGCATTATTTTTATCAGCACATATCAAAGGGCTTTTATCAAACCTGAATATCGTTACTTCACCACCATTCATATCAATGAGGAGGAAAACATGTGGGTTTTGAAGCTGTCAGATCTCATAAGCCACTTTTCTCTCTAGAGAGCCATATGGAATAATTCCAAGACCGAATATGCCTCTTTTTAATTAGGTTAGGTCCCAGGTATTATATTTTTATCATATTTTGTCAGAATGCTGGCTTCTATGCCTGAATTTCTTTGCCACAAGAAAATATACCTTTGTGTAGAAAGAATTTTCAGTGGGTACTGTTTTATCTGCAAGATGAGAGGTGGCCTTACCTAGTCCCCTGGAGAATAAATAATGTACTCTCCAAGAGGTCATTTCCTCTTACAAGGCGGCTTCCTGGTTTGAATAGGATGCTTTTGTCTCTTAAAATTTCCAGATATAGAGAATCTGAAAGGAAAAAGGTGAATCTGGGAAAAGTGTGATGTGCCTTCCTTTTGTATATTTCAAAGGCAAGAATGATAAGAAAATATTACAACTGAATAGTTCCTTCCGTGACTTACTGTAGTTATATATCTCTGCAATAGAAGTGGGGTTAGTCATGAAAGAAGCAGATCTTAATGATTCTTCAGGGTCTACTTAGTATTTTTGAAAGATGGTTATGCTGCTGTACATAAGACAACAAGAAAGGTCGTAGCTGGGTTCTGTGACTCTGCCCTATAATCCCGTTCCTTAGAGGAAATATCTAAGGCAGAGAAAACGCAGGCTAAGTCTACATGATACTTTTCAACATGCTCTCCCAATCTCAAAAAATTTCATCTTACATATCTTCCTGTGACAGGCATGGCAATATTTGGCAATTCTCAAGAGATTCTCTGGCATATATTTGTCCAGTTTCCTCTTGAAGCCACACATTTTTTTAACATACATAACATCCTTTGGCATAGAGTTCTGTAGTTCTGCTATTTGTTCAGTGGATATTTCAATGTTCATAATGGAATACACAGATACAATATTAACTGCATCACAGAATGTCTAAATTATGAAAGGGAAATAAAAGAGGGTTTTTAACATCTTTAAAAATCTCTTTACCAGCAGTTGCATAAAAAATGTAGTATCCTGCTTAAGGAATTTTATTTTGCCTGTCTTCCAGTCAGGGAAGTCAGTAAATGCTTCTGCAACTTCAGAACTGAACTTACAATTTTTAGCAAAAAATAGTACCTTCTTTACTTGTCTGTCACTGGTACCAGATTACTCCTTTGGAAAGCCTTAAGGCATTTACATTAAGTAGCATATATGGAAAGCTTGACTTTAGTCAAATCTCTCACTTTGTTATTTGTATATAAATGTGCAGTCATTGTAGCAATGGCTGTGTTATTAAAATCAACCAATTGGGTACAGAGAAATTGATTAAGATTCAAGGGTCACAGAAAAACTGGACTAAGTGGACTAAGCACAAAAAAGTAAGAAAATATTTGCAGTCACCCTGAATATTTCCATTACCATCATATGTAAAGCTGATAGAATCATATAAGGGAAGGGGCTCACAAGGATCATTGAGTCCACCTCCTGTCCCAATACCGATACTGAAGGAACCTCTTAAATTCATGCCTTACAACCTGTGGCATATCAACATGCTATGTAGATTTTTTTATGACTGTGTATGTGTGTGTGTATGTGATTAAGTAATAGCTGGCAACAAGAGTTTGGCAGGAACTAACAGGCAAGTTAGTTGTTGAGTGGTGACTCACAGATATCTACATACTCTTAGGGGTCTTCTGGTTGCATTTGTAGGGTTTTGGCCCAACGACATCATTAGGGCCTGCCTCTTGAGCAGGGGAGGCCATAAAACTACTCCAAGTAATTCTCACAGAAAAGAAAGTGAATTAAATCTGAAAGGAAATTATATTTTTCAGAAAATGTTCTGTCTTCAGTTTCAAAGCTCACTTTAAAGAGAATCCATGCAGACTTTTGTAAAATATTTCAAGCATTACAATTTTTCCAATCAAACCAACACCTTTTTCTACTAAATTTGTTCAGCATTTACTTTTATTTTTGTCTTGTTATTTCTTTGAAAAATGAGAGAACTTTTCACATTCAAATAGTGTCTTGACTTAAGACTGTGAACAGAGGAAAACAAATACATTTTTGGTTTAAACGATGAAGGGTTTTCCAAAAAAAATCCACCATTAGATATTATGTAGAAAGGCATTAGAAACTGTAAACATGGCATGTTTGTGACTGATTATAATGTGTAAAAGTAAGAAGGAGAAACGTTCATTTATCTCCTTCCTAAGTACTTGGCACCTTATCATACAGTAAAACATCATGCAGACTACCTCACAATGGCCTGGCACTCATTCTACTCCCAGCTGGAGGAAGTTCCACTGGGAAGAGGAACCTCCCCCCCACCCCTAGCTACAGGATAATGAGTTCTAATCAAGCTCAGCTTCAGAAAGTGTTTTTCAGAACCTGAAGCAGATAGGGATAGGGCTTGCTCATCTGCATTATCTCTGCATTAAAATTTTCAGAGAAGAGCATAAAAATCAGCTGTAGAGGTGAAAAAACTTGGACATTCTCAGAGAAAGGTTAAGATATAAAACTTTCATTAAGATTGATTTTGGACTTTGGTGCTCTTTGAGTTAATTAATTAAAAGTAGAAACAGATGAAAGATACATATTAATATTAATATCCTATCAGAAAGAACTTCCTGCAGTCAACATAAGAGGATGAACCAGAGAGACCTTTACTAAAATATATGACTTGGCCTTCAGACCCTTTCACAGCACTTTTTCCAGCACTGCTAGGTGAGAAAAGGAGTGTTTTTCAGGCTCTTCAGTTAGAGGATCAGCTGCCTTGATATTAACACTTCATGCCCTGCTTTCGCGATGATCCCCTTGTTCATTAAGAATGCTTTGCGGTATTAAACCCTTACCAGCTCCACAGTGATAGAAGCCTCAACTTGGAGTGTCATCAAAATAGATGACCTCTAGTATCAGTGATCATAATGAACACATGCATGGTCTGAAATTACTGCCATCGTATTTCACATCCTATTACATACATTGAAATTGGAACAGGCTCAGAACAGCAATGTTTAAATAATCAACCTCAGTGAATAGGAATAGAGTGCAGAATTGAATTCAGGAAATGTTGGCAGGCATCCTCAAGCCTCACCTGTCTTTGTGTGTCCTTTGTCTTCAGAGACATAGGAGATTGGATGCCTTTCATTCCCTGCTGAGAGTTATTTATCTCCACAGCTGATGATAGCCTGTAATTTTCTTGGCCAAAACAATCTGAATCACAACATTCTTTTGCATATCATCATCAATGACCACATAACATTTTTTCTTCTCAAAATTCCCTTTTTTCAATAGTACTAAGATCTGTTTGTATCTGGACAGGAAATAAAGGGAAAAGACACAATTATTTTTTCAGTAAATTATTTAATTTACAGTTTAGGATAAATTAAATTTGATTTGACTTTAACTCTTATTTCAAATCTGCTTATATTTATGCAATAGTTGTAGCTTTTTAGATTCACACTAGGAATTCTACAGTAAATCAGAGAAAAAGAGACACAATTATTTTATGGATTTTTATTGTTTTCCTTATGACACCATTATCTTTTGTTTTTTTTAGCAATAAACACCATAAACTTTCAGCAAAGAAAGCGTATCCAAGGATGACAGAAGGGTTCAGCTTGAGGCATTTTCAAAGAATGCTTCATGAGGGATCTGAGCAAGCAAGAAGGATACAAATAAAACATCATGTGTACCTGACAAATGGACAGATCTATGGAAAAAGTATCTTAAGTTATAGCACACTGTCTTAAAATCTCCTGTGTGATAGCTCTTCTCCTCGTATCAAAGCACCATCTGTCCAAAGGAGCACAAGAGTGGCCACATGTCCTACTGTCACTCCTTTATAAGAGACAAAGGAGCATATAAATAATGTCATTGACACTAAAGAGGGTAATTATCCTATAGCATCAGTGGGATAGAAAAATGTCTAATCAAAGTGTTGGTCATTCAGGGAATTGGGTACTTGCTGTACAGAGATGAGAGTCTGCCACAGAAGGGAGCTGTAACGTGGAGAACGGGGCCTTCTGTGCTCAAAAGTCTTTGCTCCTTGTTCATTTCTTCTCTGTCTCACTGTTCAGTGAAGAACAAAGCTGTAGATTATTAGCATGTATTAGCCACAGGTAGAATTTTTTTCCTTCTTAAAATATGATTTTGTGTGAGGAATGGTGTTTTTTTCATCTCAAGAACACAGTTGTTTCATCTAAAGAGCACGGTTTTTAAACCTGGCACATTTAAGTATTTGAATTAATCCTTTCTCAGCTGGATGAGGAAAGGTTTTTGATGCTTAAGAAACATATAGAGTACAAGCCACTGCTCCAAGGAAAAGTTATTTCCTTGTAAGCCTTTTGTATGTATCCCAAGAGGTCAGAGTCATTCTGTGTGGGTGTATGTGTGTGTGTGTGTGCGTATGTATTTAACCACTTAAGAAAAAATAAAAGGCAGCTTACCGCTGGTGTCTTTATTATAACATCAGCCTTAGTGTTAGCCTTCAGAATGACACTTGGGCTTTTTGAATACAGCTTATGTTGAGCATGAAGCTACATAGACACATATTTGAGCCAAAAAACTTCATAGATATATATAATGGCCATAAACAGCCCTTTGCACTCAGTCTCTGCATGTTCACTCTTCCTTGTATGAAGTACAATTTAATCCTCTCCTCTCTTGTCAGATTACTGGTGGTGTCTCACCTTTTCCAACTCACAAGGTCTATCAGGTCACCTTTTGAAACAAGGATAAATCTTTACAGGTAACAACCCAACTTCCTTTAAAATCACATCTGCAACCTGATGCTAGGTGGCACTCTGCTGTCTTTATGATTTCCCTAAGGATTCTGCTGTCATAACAGTTTTAAACTGACATAACAATGTAGTCCCTATCAATGGAGTCACTCCTGATTTACACATTGAGTAAGTAACAATAGACATGGATCCAATTTACTTAATAACATGAAAAACAGAGAGCAATTTATAAAATTGTTTTTTCCAAATGCTGGTTTAAGTTGTCAAATTTAGATTATTTCATTAATATGTGACAATTTTAGACCAGTGTAACTCACTTTACTGTGAATTTAGCTCCTTCCATAGAAAAGATATAATGAACTGCAGAATCAAACCTCAAGTCTATAATTCAGTTCTATTAAGTGTATTCAGGAGTCTAACAGAAGATACATGACTATTTTAAAATAGTATAACTGTATTAAAACCAGTGGAACTTTTTCAGTTAAACTGGGTAAAACAAGTTTTTATTTCTTATTGACCCATATGAGCACTTAAAGTAAAGAGAAGGTTTATTTTTAAAATTCTATTCTGTAAGGGTTTTTGGTATCAGGAAAAATGTCATTTCAATTGACACAGATGGATTTCTCTAGAACTTTCTTTCAGAGACTACCTGTAGTAAGTGCAAAATACAAACTGTTTTCCTCATCCAGAGCTTAAGAAAGTAGAAATTACCAATAATGAAAAACAGTGACTTTTTCCCCTCTAATATTAACTAAATATTGTGATATTTTATATAAAGTTTGAGTTTGATTCAAGCTTACTAAAGGAAATGAAAATACCTCCAAAATAAGGGGCAAATGAGGAGAAATGAAAGAGTAGCAAAATAGACTCAATTTTCTTCTGTGAACTGATACAGAGATAGAATTAGAGATAACAACAGCAACAGCAAAACTTATCAGAATTATTCCTTGAATTCTCTGTAACTGTGTATGAAAATCCCCAGACTGCTTTAAGGTTTCAACTCAGACAATGCCCATAAAGGTTAGAGATTTCTGGGAAAATATCTCTCTATGGTGGAGTGGCATTAAGAAGTGATCTAACAAAGACGAGCTGATGCTGCATGTTCCAATTACCAAGAGCTGTTATCAGGACTTCTTGCAAAGCTCTTTGATTTCTTGATAAATAAGAGACACACAGTGCTATGTGTTATTGTTATGGTTAATGACATTGATTTCTTGGCATGACAGCCAGGGAGATACAAAGACAAACTGAATTCTATGCAATAACTGCTTTTTCCTAGTATTTTGAACTATTCCACATTTTTTATATACAGAATCAAATGAAACAGCTTCTGAATGATCCCTATCTTTTAACCAAAGGCCAGCTTTCAAAAATGATGGGCACCTCTTCTTGGAAGAGTTAGTGTGGTTAAAGGAAGATTTCTTTACTGCTTGGACATTTAACTCTCTTGCTTGTTTAAATCAGAATCATATTCTGGTATGAAAACTTCTTCAACTGTCAAGAAAACACAGAGAATTTCTGCTTACTGACCAAATAAAACATATTCTTTGGGACTGTAATCAGCGATGTGTTGGTCAGTTTAAAATGATTTGATCTGACCTCAGTCCTCTTTATGACAAGTTTGAATGCAATGACTTCAATATGCCAGCCAGAATTGGCATCTGCCAAGTAACAGCTGTTAAATAGGACACTGAAAATCTTACCAGACAATGAGTGTCAGTGTAAAGATTTGTGCTTCACCAGTAGAATCTTCTTTTTCTTTAGCTATTCCTTTATTCTTCCAGTTGCTTTGTTTCTGTGTGTGCATTAAGTACCCTAAATGCTGCTTGGACTTGTTCAGCTATGTGTTTATTATTGTCTTTTGACTTCTGAAGAAAGGATATTAAGATGGCCAGTATAGAAATAAATAAAATAGGATTCTAGAAAGCTACATCCGAAAATCCTCTTATGGATTACGGATTTTTATTTCCTAAACACAATAGCTGAGATTCTATACTGCATGCTAAAAAAAACTCCACGTCATAGCCTCGGGGAACAAAAGACAGCTAGAATGAAGTTAAGCTTGTCTTACTATTTTCTCTGGGTTGGATATTGGTCATGCTAGTATTTCAAAAAGCCCCAGGAGACAAGAAGCCTTTTTGGTTGTCTGGTGAGATGTAGTACCACATGGACTCTGCTCCCCCACATAACCTGGTCCTGGTTTTACTAAGGGTGGTTAGTAGGTTGTTACCATCAGGCTTATAAAAGCTAAAATTAACCTTCCCAAAACAAACTAGAGTATTAGAGACCACATAAACCATGTAGACCTCCTGCCTGACAAAAAAAAAGAGGAAACATGGGTGTGGGATGATGGATAGAGTTAAACCTAGAGGGGATTCAGAATTTTAAGGTAAAAAGCAGCTGCAACTCCCTGGACAGACAGAGGTTGACATGCTCCCCAGTACAACTGCTCAGAGAAACAGAATGGAGTGTGGAACAAAGTGGAGACTGCGTGCCCCCCCTCCATTCTAATCCCAGCAGAATGAGAGAACACTGCAGTACTAAAACTGTAAAGTACCTGTCTGATAAGGGAGAATGAAGATGTTCTGCTGCTGAAGCCAACAACCATGTCGAACCCCCTCCTCAGGTGCCAAACCATGACCACCATCCCCCTCCCATTAGGTACACTAATCAGAAACAAAAAATATTTATTACTAGAGCCATTCAACCTCCACCCAAACATAAAGAAAATAGTATAAAAGTAGGTTGGGGATAGGGGGAAAGTGGGAGAAGACCTCCACCGAAACTGCTGGGATCAGTCCATTTTCTACCCCCCAGAGGGGCGCCTTGGATGAGAAATATGCTCTATGTGCATTAAACCCTGCTTTTAAGACTAGAACTTTTGCTTGTGCTTACCCCATAGCATATTAATTAGATTGCTTCGTATGAGAGCTTGTGCTTGCTTAATATTGGTATCAGTAGATTGCTTTAAAACATATTTTTGCAGTAGACACTATCACCGACAAGCTTCAAACCTTAATAATCTGTCGTAATTTGTATTAATAAAAAGTGTTATTCTGTAAACTGTTAAAGTGAGTCCTTGCAGTTGCCAGTGGTAGGTAACACCTTGGCATGACCTGCTGAGGAATCCTGGCTTTGTTGAGTTCCCCGTAACAAGGGAGGTTGAGGTACCCTCCGATCTTGTGAATCTGTTGGTGAAGGGTCTCCTTACGAGATGCTGACAGCCTGTCGGACACCAGGGTCTCAACTTTCCTGGAGGATTAACGAGCAAAAATCTGAACTCCCACCTTTCATGTGACAATGGGATAAAAACTTTACTCAAGTTTTTAAGAGAGGACTGGTTTTTAGTGAAGTTTTATTAATTTTATCTTTATCTCCTCTGCTCTCAACCTATTTAGGATCTAGAGATTTTTAGAGGTTCCTCAATCTTTTTTTGTGGCACAATCCCTTTGCACAGTCTGATTTGAATCTGCAAAACCAAACCATTGACCCAAACAGCAGATAAGAGCTTGAAAAAATAAACAGACTCTATAATATAACTTGAAGGAAGCAGGTGCAGTCAAACTTTAGAAAAGTAGATTACCGTGATGAAGGTTCTCGAGAGACATCATAACATTTCAGCTGACATAAATAAACATGGCAACTGTCAGTCTGAAAATCCCAGTTTATTCTATCTTCTGTCCTTACTGAGAAAAAATGAGAGAGAAAAAAGTCTTTCAAAGAAATGAAAAAGTTTTCCCGTAAATGGCAAAACCTTCCCCCAGTGTGAAACTTGCATTCCCTGTAGAATATACATATATACCACATACCAGCCATTAAAAACGAGTAGGAAAACAGATGGTTAAAGCTGTTGGATCTCTTTTGGCTAAATAACTCAACATTAAACTCTGAAGATTTTAAATTAAGAGAAGTAAAAAATCATTACGTTTCAAAAAGTTATTAGTCTGCATATATATCTGTTTGTATGTGTTCAAAGACACAGTTTTGTCCTGAAAGCACTGAAACTGATAAATCAAGTTCAGCATGAAAACTATGATACTACTTTGATCACCTATAAAAGACTTGATCAGAACCAGAAGACTGTGATTTTTTTATTGGTGAAATGATGTTTTACAGATAATTGAGTAACTGAACATCTGTCATTATTGCCTCAATCATCAGTGACAAACAGATAAAAACAGTTTAAAATAGTTCCCAGCTACACACAGCTATGAAAGAGCTAGGGGTTTTTGCACACTCATTTAGCCGCTTACTTGCTATCTCTCCAAAACAGAAATGCTGAAAAATTGGCAAAACCTAAAATAAAGGATTTTGCCTTTTCATTTTACATGGTTAAGGCTATCTGCCTAAAAATTATTGAGCCTTATTCCCCAGCAAATTTTTGCTAATATTTCATCAATGCATCTGTAAGGTCAGTTTAATGGATCCTTTAAATATCCAATGTATACAGACACTTTATATTGTGAAAGTAATGCGAAAAAGCAAAATATACCAGTTTTTCTACACTGCCATTGACTGTAACAAAGATGTGCTGATTTGCACCTTCTGAACACTTGGTAACTGCTCATGTTTACAGAAACATACTGCAAGGAACCTAGACAATGAAGATCCTACCTTACAGAAAGTAAAACCTTGACAAGCTAATGCCCTTATTGCTACGTAATTTCGAAAGCTAAAAATAGTCAAACTTCTTTCCCATTACATTGTGTTCCTCTGTTTAATTTTTTATTTGATCTCAGACGCTATTGACAATGAATGCAAAAAGTAATAGTGCTATTTATTTAACTTCACCTTTCTTTTGCAATTAAGTTTCCACTAGTAGTGCCTATTTTGTTTACTGCCACAGGCAAGCTATTTATTTCTACATTACTTGTGCATTTCATTATTTTCTGTGAAATTAAAACCAAGGACATGAACTCTGGATGCTCCGTTTCTGCCGCAGAATGATATTCTTGACACTTTTGTTACCAATTTCTTTGTATAATGTGTTACTAATTTTATTTATTATTTTCATTATTCTCTTTTCTACCACATTTGATGTTCTGTACAGTCTTACTTAAACAAGTGAACAAACAAATCTCAAACGTCTTTTCTTCTATTTATTCTGCTGAACCTCTTCTACAATCTCATAATTGCTTCTTCCCTGGATAATTAATGTGCGTAAGTGTAAAGTTGCAGAAATGGGCAAACTGTGCCAGTAGCTAGACTTCCAACCTAATCAGATGAAAGCTGCTGAGTTCATCCCCTAAACCCTGATGACTCAGAAATGAAGCCTTTACTTCAAACAGTGTTCTTCAAGAAGTTTTTCGTATGAGATCCTAAAAGAATTTAGTGTCAGATGTCTCACACTTTTAACTGCTTGAAAAGAGCCTTCTAGGGCACTTCTTTTACTCTTTCAGGAGAGATATTTTGAGCTTTCCAGTAGAACAAGGGCTGGGAATAGGTTAATTTCCCTCACACACTGCATAAACACTCACTCAGAAATTTAATTCACCAGAAATTTGTCACACTTCAGAGTTTCGATAGTGTTAATGCTACAAGTGTTTCATGCTTTATATTTCCAGTGATACCTACTTGTATTTTGGAATAATAAGGGATATGAAACATGTGGTCTTCTTTAATCATGAATGCACAATTACTCAAAATCTCAAAATGGAATAGCAGCACAGGATGGGAAGCATAATCTCTAATCTGAATGTTTTCCTTGAAGAAGATGATATTAAGCCTTAATTATGGCACATCTGTTCATAGTGTATAGTGCTAGCCCTAGTAAGAAATCCAAATAAAATCAGAAAGTTGTACTGGAATTACATACTATTGCTGCATACTATCACTGAGTAAGAGGGAAGAATCTGACCCCTACATTTTTAAAATATTTGTCTGACTAAGTGGTAAGCATGTATCAAACTATCTTGTTTAATACTCCAGCTCTTTTAACCTGAGATTTATGGCATGGACACACCAATTATTCCATTTTATTTTTTCTTCAATAGAAATTCTGCTGGTTTATAAAGTATTATAAATACTGCTGAAAATACATCTAAGCAGAACTTTTTTTTAATTCAAATACCAGGTGTGATGTTTAATAGATCTTCTTGAATTCTATGATAATAGAATATAAATAGACTTTCTTGGATTCTATGATGACAATCTAGAGTTTTACCCTGAATCTGAAAAAGAATAAAAACACATTTTCAGATTCCAAGAGACATCTTTTATTGTTACTATAAATATCATGTTGTCTTTGTACATTAGGGAAATGGTGTCCAGCTACAGAGCACCTCAAAATGTTTGATTTCCTAAATAAATCAATGAGTCTTCTCTATTTGTCACCACAAAATGTCACACCAGACCCTCTTTTCAGTTACATAGCCCTAGCAGCTAGTGTTCCTAATATTTATTTTATATTATAACCATGCAAAATATAAACTGTATGAATCCCTCACTGAGTCTTGCTTCCAGTAAAAAGAAATGTGATGTACAGCATGTGGATTAAAAGAAATAGGCACATCCAAGTCTGCATTTCAGAAGTTTATTCAGAAGTTTTGGTTTATTAAGATTACTTCACACTGAGAAAAAAGGCTTGTTGGGATGGGTAGCAACAAATTATAAAGGAGACAGGTTTTCTAGCATAGAAACTCTTAGTGTCATTTTTAGAAAATAATTTAACTCAGTACCACAAAGAGAGAACATAAACATCAGTTCCCACAATAAAAAAAATTAAATTAAAACTTCAACTGATCAGAGGAGCTCCTGACCTAGTGCAATATGCAGACTGCATGTCAGAATATTCATCCTCAAATTTTAAGTAACTCTGATACTACTTTAACAGGCTTTTTAAGCACAATTTGTCCTTTGATGTTGCAGATACCTACTGTCACATACATAAACACAACATCAAAGATAAAAAGAAGAAAGAGTGTGTTCAGTAAGGTCAAACTGAAAAAGCAGACTCTGAAATGTGTGCAAGATAGGGAAGTATCAGTGAACGTGTTGATAGTGGAAATACTCGAAAATATTGTTAAGCAGGTAAATTGGAGACTTTATTTTAATGTGCATTGAAAACCAGGCTGGTTTCAAGAATACCTGCTTCATCATAACCAAGTTACCCCCTTTCCTGGATTTTAATAGCATTTAATTATGCTTCCAGTACATCAAATAAGAGATAGGATTTTTAAAATGTCTTATTCTACTGTGTTATAGACCACTTGGAACCATTATGGTCTATATGAGTTCAATAATACCCATTCTGAAACTCAGCAAATAAATATTTATAAATGATAAGGAAACATTGCCCCTTGGAGCCTATCAATAATTCATATTTTAGAAGTCCTTAAATACATGATAAACCATAATGGCTCCAATGGAACAGTCAAATCTCATAAACTTCTAAGAGGAATTATTTTTTTTATTTTTTGTAAGCCTCCATTACAATTCTATAACAGAGGAACCATGCATTAAAATAGCTTTGTAAACGTGACACTCTAGATGTGCATGGTTTATACTAATACTCTTTGTGGCTAGAGATGAATTGCATTTTGTGGTAGGGAACATGGGCTTTTATGCTTTTTATGCAGTATTACAAGTGTACAAAGTGCTTAGCAATTGCCTTTATTCCTAATAGTAATTATTGTTAGTTGCCTTGCAGCTGCATTTAGTTCCCAATGCACTAAATACCATAGAAAACATAGAAAAACATAATATATATGCAACAGTTGTGTTGTTTAAACTGAACAACGTAAACGCAATGAGCCGCATGGCATGGAAACATTAAATGGCTGCAAAAATGCTTGGACAAATATATCTTAATCCTATGCAAAAAGAATTGTATGTGCAAATTTTACTCCTCCCTGAAGTAGTTATACCTGTGCAAAGGCTATTTGTGGACAAGGACTGAGAGGTGGATCCCATGCTGCTTACAATTTTGCCAGGTAAGACAAACATAAGGTAAAGCCCAGAAAATGGGAGACTCATGTGGAGGTGAAATAACTTTCACATATTTACCCAGCAGGTTAATAGTGACAGCAATGAATCTTTAATAACCAGGGAAAATATGTGAGATCCTTACTGGCATGTATGCATGATCCCACCCTTACACTGTTCACTTAACAACATGTGGTGAATTAATAAGTTTTAGCCTTTAACTCTGCATTTTCTTTCTATACTATCCATTTAAGCTGACTTAGTGAAGCTTGATACTGTGATATTTCCTTTGCAACTCTATCAAGTGTCACTAGAGAATAATTCAGGTAAAGAGACCTCTTCATGAAGTAGATCAGGGCAGCAGCAGCACTGAATCATAACCAGAGGGGAAAAAAAGAGTATTTTTATTATTAGGCATTGCCTGAAGTTCATATCTGAGTCTTTTTCTCTAGAAAGCTCCTAGTACAATGAGACCTCTCAATAAAAAAACGAGGAAGTAAAATCTAAACTCTTGGACTTATTCAGTTTAGAAAAGGATTAAAAAAATTCTCCTAGTTTCCTCTAGTAGTAGCCTGGGATTTTGCTGGCTTTGAGAAGTTCTATATTTCAAACAGTATTAACAAATTTTATTTTAGGTAGTCCCATAATGAAGGGAAGGCATATACACACACTGAAAGAAAAGTCAATGTATACACTTAAAGGAAGGATGAAATCCTTGTTCACAGGGTTCGACAGCTCAGTAAATTGGTGAAGGAGCCATTTGCATGTAGCCATTCTCCTCACTTTGAACTTCTCCCAGGCTCTTCTTCCACATAAGCCAGTGTGCTTGCAGGAGGAAACACCAGAGGAACGAAATACTTAAAATTATTTTTCTAAAAAAGGTGATTTTTCTGAAATAACAACCGGCTCAGTCACAGAAGCTCAGACCCCCGAGAGCACCACTGGTCCTTATTTTTTCTGACCACCACTGCTGGAACCTCCACCCCTGTGCCCCTGTACAGGAACCCCAGAGTACCTCCAGCCTGAGGCCCCAAACTCAGCTGAGCTACACCATGGGCAAGTGAAGGGCAGTGGTGTTCCAGGCTGCTTGAGGCTTGCTTCTTGCTCTTCCTGCACTGAGCTAGGACCTGCAACCCTCTCCTGCTTGCCTGCTGGTCATTAGGCTGGCAGTGGGACCTGTTATTGCCAGAAGCCCTGCCCTGCTTGGGCCTATTCATGTGCCAGAGCCTCTTGCCCCTTTTGAAGGCGGTGTCAGCCCTACTTGTCTCATGGTCACCCTTGGCTCTATCTTGTCTTCCCTCAAAGAGCTGCCCCCTGACCTGTGCCAGCCAGCCTTACCTGCCTGCAGCTTTGTCCTACAAGGAGGGGAAGGAAAGAAAAAGAATAGTGAGGGTGCTGCTGCACACTCCAAACGCAAGAATCACAATATAAGGAAGAGGCAACTGGGAACTAACTGCATCTCCTGCTGTCCTTTTAGCCTTGCTCCAGGTCACTTCATCTGCCTGATAATAAGGCACATGCAAGTACCAGTCATTGTATATGGAGAATAGCACCATTGATAGGACGGGCTCCCCTTTTCTCTCTTTTACCAGTTTTTGGAGTTGCCTTGATATTTCATGTTTTTGAGACATCTCTATTGACTTTAATTAACCTTCCCTTAGGCTCACAATCATAACAAATACTGCTCCTAAAAGCAAAGAACATTGACTGTGTTCCATGGGATTTTCAAGGCATTTCTAGCTCCTAAGGCTACAAATAAGTGTTTTTATAGGCAGGTTTTGAAGAGATATATGCTATTACAATACATCACTAATATTTCATTGATCTGGCTAGCTAATAGTTCAGCATCATTAAGGTCCATGTCATAAGCATGCTTTAAAATCATAAAATTAATTAAGCTGGCCTGAGTTTTGCAGAACAAATATATAGTATTTTCTTTGATTCTTTTGTTCTGTTCACACAGTTAAAATCTTCAAACGGAACACTTTGAACTTGAGAAAGTAATTTCCATTAGACATATGAAAACTTAACTAGTAGTATAATTTGCCAGCCTAAAAATACTACAATGTTGCTGATCACAGAATCTTTCCAGCAGTCTAACTCCAGCAGAATCACGTTTCTGGTTTTTGCAGTAACTCAAGAAAGAGGCAAATGAATAAAGTATAGCGATATGAGTCTTCTCTGAAAGGCAAGTCTGCATATAGACAGCTTTAACATCTTCTCTAACAAAATAAAATGTTTATAAGATAAAGTTGCATTACCATATATTAGCATTACAGCTACAGATGTTTTTAAACTCAGTATTTCCTGAAATGTTACTACCAGGCAGCAATGAAACAGTATTTACTATACAGTATTCATCTATCGGGTTTTTTTCACAAGGCTTTAGCAGAGAATTCTTGCGTAAAAAATATTCTAAATTGCAGTTCATGTCATTCAGTGACATAAATGTAATAAGAAATAAAGAGATATTTAGTTTTACTACAGATTGTTGCAACAAAATAATCCTTGTTTTATCATGTACTGTAAATGGACTATTTTCTGATGTTCTATATTTTGAATTAATATATGTAGATATTCCATCAGTATAGCCAGAGGCAAACAAAAGAAAAAGAAACTTAATTAATATTTGGGCACTCTTTAGTAGCTCTACAAAAGCAATTGGGTGATTGTACAAAACTTCTTTTTATGCCATTGCACATCCAAATATTATGTGACAATTCTTTTAAAATAAATTGATCAAATAAGGTCATCATAAAGCAAAATTTCAAATATCACTAGCATGCTGGTTGTGCACACCATCCCTGCTTCTCAGAGAAGTTAAACTCGAGTGCTCATACTGAAGTGTTTTTCACTGACATATTTAGATACCCTGTGTGTTTTCTTAAGCTGTAGTTCAGCTGATAACCCTCCTGAGTTTTTTGCTTCTCATTTACTAGTTCTGCTGCAACAGCTGCCAGTGTACTAATAAAGTAGCTCTACTGATGCTGAACAACTGTGAATATCATTGAAAAATATGGTTGCTCCACCCCATCTTTTATTTATCTGGTCTCAGAATTGTTTGAGCGTGAAGGCAAAATACTCACTGAAGATTGCTCCCGTTTTTCTATTTCAGAGGACAGGGTTACTGTGCTGG
Organism: Lepidothrix coronata; assembly: GCF_001604755.1. Classification (NCBI taxonomy): domain Eukaryota; kingdom Metazoa; phylum Chordata; class Aves; order Passeriformes; family Pipridae; genus Lepidothrix; species Lepidothrix coronata. The sequence continues at coordinate 6,039,340 of NW_016690186.1, read as the reverse complement.
ATGCTTCTCTTTTACTGGCAAAAATCTTCATGAAGTATTTATTCTTTCTCGGTCTGTAGTACTTCTATCTAGATGACATTCATATGGGAAGTACTGTTAATCTGAATTGTTCCTCTTTGTGGTTCGGTTTCAGGGACAGCACAAAACACAGAGCTTAATGTAAAACTCCCAGACTCCTTGACTAGAATTATCTGATTACCTACCCCATCTGTAAGTTTGATCTCTGTGATCAGCTGGCTATAGCTAATGGAGTTGACTTGCAAAAATCACATGTTCTTTGTGAGTCTCATGGAAAAGTTTGGTGTGAAAGGAGCTCAATTTCTATGCAGTATTGTTCCTGACATCCTAGGATTCTTTGACATGTCATTTTTAATGCATCTTTTTCATATTTTTTTAACAATTTTACTGTGAACACATTTTGAAAGGTGTAAAACCAATAATAAAACTTCCTCCTGAAATGCACACTCAGAGAGCAGTACTGAAAAGGTTAACACTCCCAGTTAAAGCAATTAAATGTTTTATTTATATTTTGGGGATTAAGCAAGCAATTCAGGCATTGTAACAAATCAAGCTGACAAGTCTTATTCACATAAATGACAATACGTAGACAAAAATTAGATTAATTTCCAAAATAACAATAATTCCTTTACCAAGAATATTTATGGAAAGTCTTCAGAGCATTGCTTCCAATTATTTCCAACTCTGAAACAAATTATTACAAAACAACCTTTTCTTTATAAAATTACCCTATTTTGATGACTCACTGCACTTTTTCATTCCTCGTATAAATGGGCCTTCCTCATTATGTAGACACAGAAGGAGTGCAATTGCAAAACAAAAGCAACACAAAAGGGAAAGAAATTGTTTCCTTATTAATGTAGACACACATTTATGAAAACTTTACCAAATTAATGTATCTGCAGGGTTCATAATAACCTCTGTGCACTTATACCTTGCCAGATGATGCATAGGTTATTTTCTCGGAATTAAGCAGTCATGCATATTTACCTCAGAGTAATATCTTCTGACAGACACATTCACATATATACAAATACACTTACAATCATGCATGAAAAAGTATGAGGATTAATTAAACTAGAGATTTCCAATAAGAAGAAAATAAATTAAACAAAATGGTTGTACGACACAGTAGGTAAAAGTGGTCAACATAGCAATAATCAGGAAACAGCAGGGCAAGATTCAGCCATTTCCTTACAAACAGCCCCTTGAGGATTGGTCTTTTAGCCAGTTTGAAATGTTAGGTTGTTGGTACTCAGTTACCAGTTGATGATGGTCACACTGAAGTGTATGAGAGTCAGTTTTGTATCGCTAATATCTAGCTGCTACAGAGTTACATCAAGCTTTACTTTTAGATCTGGCCCCTGCTGTCCAGAGCCTTTTAAACATTAGGGTACTACAATGCATAATTTATCACTACAGATTAAAGTTAGTCATGCAGAGAAGACAAAAGACCAAGCAGGGTGCTTGTCTAAGGGGATCTATGCTGAATATTCATACTTGCCAGTCATTGTCTCTCTAGTCCTAAATCAGAGACCTGATTATCTAAGAGGTTCTCTGCAGGATATGCTTTATAAGTACTCCTGGTTCTCTATGACTTGATTTTATTCAGGAACAGTCCAGGAACACAGCCAAAGCCATTTGTGTATAAGGATTTTTCAGAGAGAGGCAGTGCTATTTTTCAGGAGACAACTGTTAGTGAAAATACTGGGGTTTATGTCATTCACTGGCTGGGTAACCTGAGTTGATTTGTTCATGCTGAATGTTTGTTTTTTTAAGCCTGCTGGATGTAGAATACCATTGAAAGATTAAGTAGGAGAGCCCAAGGCTTTATACGCAGCTTTTTATTTTTCTTTTCATGACGTAAATCCAACTAAATAAAGAACAAAACCTGGAATGAATAGTGGGAGCACCATTTGCCTTTGTCATCTTCCTGCAGTCTATGCTTTTTTCTTTACTTGCTCTCATATAAATTCTCACCAAGCTTGATATGCTTAGCTAAAAGAAAGAAAAATCCTCCCCATAAACCATCACACAGAAAAAATGTTCAGATGCTAGTTTAAATGCTAGGCTGTGCTTTGCCCAAAGTGTAAATGTTCTTCCTTAAAAACACTGCTAGAAAACTTTTCTTTTTCATACAAACAATAGGAATCTTCTTTTTCACTATAACAACTACAGGAATAATAATTATCCACTCACTTAATATGCTGCACATCTTGGGCTTCCCTGGAAACTTTCCCTTGTTGGCCATTCTCTCAGAATAAGGTATCCTTATTCTGAGAACAGTGTTACTCCTCCCTCTAGTTCCTCCCCTCAGAGACCTCTATGCCCTTTATATGAGTAAGTCCTATGTGACAATACTTTCCTTTTTTTAATTAATGTTATCATATTGTGCGGAGAGCTTTTTGTGTTCCTTTTACTTTCCAGGAACACAGAACCTTCCCTAAACAATTTATAAAGTAGGGCATGACTTTACATTCTCTATCATAACTGTTCTTTATCATATAAATATGAGTATAGTCAAACTGTATAAGCAAGGAAAAAAGAGACTTAGCTTGGAAGGCTTCAGTGTAATTTTTAAAGTGCCTGATCATATGCCATAGAAAAATTTTGTTCGTTCGTCCTCATGAAACCAAAGGGCAAAAGAAGATCATGCATCTGACAACAGTTAAAAAAAGGACCTTGCAAAAAATGGCAATTGCAGTTGCTGAGGTATGTTACTAAAAGTGACAGATTTTAGATCTGCTCTTTTTTCAAGTCCCCTGTGAGTCACATCACCATCATTTCTTCATCTATAGGAGACAAACTCTGTCCCTTCTGTGAGTTATGTCAGCAATCTTCCATCAGACACATGCAATATTGCTAGGTGACACCTTGCAGCAGGTGTTCACTTCTTCCATATGGTGCTTCACACATTTACTTGAACTATTATATCTGAAGCATATTGAATTTGTTCAGCCTACAGAAGTTATCAAGTTAGATGGATGACTTTCTTTTAAGTATGCACATTCATCTTGGCTTGACAAGTGTCCATTTGACACTGAGTAGAAATTCTTTCTCTGAGAAGGCTCCAGAATACCATATTACCTGTCACCATAATTGTTGTGCTGCCCAGACTTTGCAAGCAATGTTTGCAGATTTCCACTTGGAAATTCCTTTTAACTTGATATGTCAAAGTATAAAGTACCTTTTCTTAGTTGGATAAGTGAGCACATTTTATAAACAATAGACAAGTCCATACTCCTTTTAGACTTTCGTTCCACAAATGGGAGTCTTGGGTCTCTGTTACTAGCTGCTTCATTCAATAGTGCTGCCATTCTATTTAAAATGGCCTCTACTGGAAAGCTGAATTTTGTTGTTTGTTTTTTTTTTTCTAGAACATATCCTGTTGACAAGCTATGTAGTTATTCTCTATTCACTTGTTCAGTACAATGCTACCTACAGAAATGAATCTTTAACTGCTCTTGCACTTATGGAAAGGATCCAGTCACAATGTGTGTGTAACATTTGGCATCCTGATTTAACTGAGACTGCAAATTCCTAGACTGTTTAGTAAGAATACTCATTGACTTAGACAAAACAGGGAAGGATGACACAATTCCTGTGAAGTAGGATTCAAAATCAGCAGGCTACACTGTCATTTGTAATCTGACAAATATTATACTCTGTGAAAGCAAGATATATTTTTTTTGTTTTGTTCTTTAAGCTTATAGTGTGAAAGCAAAAAATAAACTAAAAAAAGCTTTATCAATTTTGTTAGGATGATACATGTGAAAAGGCTGATATATATGTAGTAGCAAAGATGTCAATCCCCCGTGTATATAGCGCTTAAGATCCTCTAGCCTATTTCCTTATATTTTTCTACACTGAAAAGATTCTTGGCCGTAGCACCAAAATTAATGAAGCAAACATGTCTCTTCTACAAAATCTCTTCCAAAATCATGTTTTTCTAGAACAGATTTCACTCTAACAAGATGGTGCCGTTTGGTACTTACTGCTGTATTGTTACTTGCTGTAGCACTGGATATCACAAACCGAAGTGAAAATATTCACAGAAAATAAAATTTTGTTTATCAAAACTAAAATGGGAGAAAGGAGGATTGAGCCTTTTAGGTCATAAAACACTAAGGGTTATATTCTGTGTAACTGATCAGATTTAGGGCAATTGCTCACAAAGCATTTTAGCACTGGATTCATTGACTAGTGCCAGCTTTATGAACAGATATTTCTTCTTGCATTTGCTTTGATTTCATTAGAAATTAGGTTCATAACCAGGGTAGTCCTGAGTCACTGGATGTTTCACCCAAAGGCACTGCTATCCAAAGAATTAGTGTGCAATTTTTTCAGGCACTTTTGGCCTGCCCAAAGAGGCTGGCTGTTGTATGAATGGCTGCAGGCGTTTTCCTACCTGTCTTGTCCCACTAATGAAGCTAAAAGCAGTCCATGAGAAATGCTTGAAGACCCCATGCACATTCCATTTGTATATTCTGATCCTAGTAAACTGTCTAGAAGGTGTTAGTGCTTATGTAGGGCTAGATCAAAATTCCATGCAACTCAATTTTCTGTCCCTCATATTGAACAGATATGTTTCATCATAATGTCATTCAGCCACGCTGTATTGAGACCTTTCTGCAAGACCTCGCTATCTCTTTTAGATGAACTCCAAATATTTCACTATTTTTATAAGATTTATATGACTGTTCATTTCTTCACTGACCGCTTGTGAGTTTGTTTATCTATCTTAGTACAGAACCTTTTCACAGAATCACAGAATGTTTGAGATTGGAAGGGACTTCTCAAGCTCATCTTGTCCATTGGGACCCAAAGATCCTGTTCTGACAAGCGACTTTCTATCTGGGTAGCTCCCAGCTCCACATGCACATGTGGTTGTCGTTTCCCAGAGGCAGAACTTTTCACAGCTCCTTGGTGAACTTAATGAGTATCCTGTTGACCTATTTATCCAGACAGTTGAGATCCACCTGGATGGCAGTACGGCTCTCTGGTGTATCAGCTACTAATTCTTTGAGGGTATGCTCTGCCTATGATCCAAATCATTAATGAAGATGTTAAGCAGGACTGGATCCAGTACTGACCCCTGGGGTAGGGTGAAAGTCACTCGCCTCCAACCAGACTTTGCACTGCTAATCATCACCCTCTGATCCTGGCCTTTCAACCAGTTTTAAATGCATCTTACTGTTTGCTCATCCAGCTTGTACATCAACATTCTTTCTGTGGATCTTATGGGAGACAGTGTCAAAGGCCTTACTGAAGTCCCAGTGGACAATGCCCACTACTCTCTTCTCGAGTACCAGACCAGTCATTTCACTGTAGAAGGTTATCCAGTTGGTCAAGCATGACTTTCCCATCGTGGAGCCATGCTGACTACTTCTGATGATTTTCTTACTGTTCCTGTACCCAAACAACGATTTCCAGGATTAGCTGTTTCATCACTTTCCTAGGAAATGTGATGAGGCTGACTAACCTGTAATTCCCTGGGTCTTCCTTCTTCCGTAAGAAGGTGACATTAGCTTTCCTCGTCTTCACGTACTTCTCCCAGTCACCATGTGTTGGAGGAAAGGAATCTGAATGGGAAAAATACCAAGCTTGGAGAAAGATTTATGACCCCTGAAAGGACACTTTTATACCAGAATGGACATTTTCATACCGGATTAGGACACCCACTGGACTGAAAGTTTTCCCCAGTTTTTCCCCATTTGTTGTTGTATTGTTATGAAGTTCCATGTACCCCAGTTTATTGTTGAAAAATTTATGTCCTCCATTTTGTCTCCCCTTCTTCCCCACATTTTCCCGCCTAAACTTGTTTATCTCCTTGTTCTCCCCTGTTTTCCCGCTCCTCTGCCTGCGATTGGCTGTGGGTTGCTGCAGTGCAGAGGTAGCTCCCGTTGGCCCATTTCCCCAGAAACACTAAAACTCCTCCCACCTATACTCTGTTATCCTATCAAGTGTTTCCCTGGGTTGTCAGTCTCTTGCTCCTCCCCCAGTCTGAGTCCACCCCCTGAACCTACCCTATTTAAGTTGCTGCTTCCCTCAATAAAATTGGCATTGCTTCCCTCACCTCAACTGTGTCCCGAATCTGATTGCAGTGCCGCGTCCCCATTCCCTTTTCCCCGCAGGCCATGGCAACCATGGTTAATCAAAGACTATTGATTGGCCTCCCAGTGACGTCTAACAGGTTCTTTAACACTTGTAGTGCATTCCATCAGGACACATGTGCCTGGTTTGCCCAAGTCTTCCCTAACCTATTCAACTTCCACCAGGGTTATATCATCTTTCCTCCAGTGTTTCCTCCTGATCTCTGATACTTGGTATTCCTGAAGACCAGTCCTGCTAGTAAAGACTGAGGCAAAGAAGGCATTTCAGTGCTTCCTCCTTTTGCACTTTCTGTGTAACCAGGTCCCCTGTCTCATTGAACAATGGGCACACATTTTTTTCTAGTTCCTCATTTTGTTGCCTGTGTACTTATAGAAGCCTTTCCTCTAGTCTTTGAAATGCCTGGCAATATTCAGTTCCATTTGGGCTTTAGCTTTCATAACTTCATCCCTGGATCCCTTCTATATTCATCCCAGGTCACCTGTCCTTGCTTCTATCCTCTGTAGGCTTCCTTTTTGTGTTAGAGTTTGTCTAGGGAGTTCCTTATTCATCCATGCAGGCCTCCTAGCATTTTTAACTGACATTTTTTCTTTGGTATGGAGCTCTCTTGAGCTTGGAGAAGGTGATCCTTGAATATTAACCAGCTTTCTTGGGCTTCCCATCCCTCCAGGGCTTTATCTCATGGGCATCTTCCAATCACATCTTTGAAGAGGCCAAAATCTTCTCTCCTGAAGTCCAGTGTTGTGAGCTTGTTTTTCACTCTCCTCACTGGCCCCAGGATACTGAACCACACACTCTCCTGGTCACACAGTCAAATCACCTTTGCTCTTCACTTTCCTAACAAACCTCTCAGTTTTGGTGAATATAAAGTCCAACAGGACACTTCTCACTGGTTCTTCAATTACTTGGAGGTAGAATTTGTCATAAATGCACTTCTGGATTCCTAATGTCCTGCTGTGTTCACCCCCCAACATATATCATGCGGTTAACCAGGACCAGGGGTTGTGAATGTGATGCTGCTCATGCCTCTTTGCTTCATCCACTGGTTCTTTCTCATCATATGGCCTCTAGCAGGCACCCATTATCATGTTAGCTTTGCCTGTCCTCTCTTTATTCCTAACCCATAATCTCTCTTGGCTCCTTGTCCATCCTCAGGGAGAGATCCATGCAGACCAGCTGCTTCATCACATTAAGGACAATCCTCACTCCTCGTCTTCCTTTACTGTCCTTCTTACTGTCCCTTACTGGAGCCTGTATCCCTCTACTGTAACACTCCATTCATGGGAGCCATCCACCATGCCTCCATGACCCCAACAAGATTATAGTTCAGTAACTGCATGCAGATTTCTAACTCACATTTATTCCCCATACTAAGTGCATTAGTACATAGACAGCACCAGTTCTGCAGTCAATTATTGACTTGCTCTATTAGTGCCCTTCTCACACCTTTTCCCCTCAGTGGCAGGATTGAGGAGACCAGCTGGATCCCCGTGGCCTTGAAAACTGCCCACAGAAGTCTGTAGTCACTTTTGATATTTTATGAGTCTCATTAATTTTGTGGTCATGGCTTCCATTTTCCAGCTTTCACTCTGTGGGGACCTCACTCTTCTGTTTTGTTGACTATGGTACTTTTTGTAAACGTAACTTATTTTTAAAAACTAACTTCTGTTCCCTTAGATGTTAAAGCTGAGGTAAACAGCCAATTGTGCACTATAGAGAGCTTTTTTAATCTTAAATTAATGTTTCTTAAAAATACTTGGCAATTTCTAGCTATAAAATTTAGCAATTTGTTGTAAAGTCATTTCTACCAACATTTCAATTTTACACAGTTCATCACTGTAAGTACAACGAGAAATCATCACTGTGACAACCTAGCAAAATCCTTCTGTGTAAACCAATGAAAAATGTTAATTAGTCTTGCAAAGAATTTAGTTTCCTTTTATAGCATCATAATTTACAAGCTTCACAACCTAGTGCCTTATACTTTCAACTTATGCTTCTGTGGTATTTTAAAGTATGTTGGGATGAGAAATCTGCCTATAAAAATCTTTCCTCATGCACATTATTGTGCTTTTAAGTTGTCAAATTTAGTTCTTTTCAGTTTTCCCCATTAAGATACAGATTTTTCTTTCTGAAGGATGTCTATGTTTGTAATAATTTTCCAATACTTCAATTTGATCACATTAGTTTTTATTGAGTTCTTTTAAAGTCATACTTAATTTGTGGTTTATACCAATGTTCCTCTGTGGTAGCAATGATCGTCATCTGTGTACCATTCTGGTCTTTTCCTTTTTGACTGTGCCTTTTGATTTTCTTCTTCCTCATTTTGTTCATTCCCCTTTTAATATTAGAATACTTTTAATATTTACTACTACTAAACAAACTACTTTTGGGTTTTTGGGGGTTTTTTTGTTTGTTTTGTTTTGTTTTTTTTGCTTTGTTGAGTTTCTGTTTGTTTGTTTTCCTATAATGATTAGAATTCCACTGCTTTATTGCCACTATTATAGCACTTCCATTTGACATTTTTGTCTGGAATAATGCCTTTAACGATTCTCAAGAGCTAATTAAAGACTGTACCAGATCTTGAAGTCTCTAACTGGCTGGTTCAAGAAACGTCCATTGATGCTATCAAGAATGTTATCATTCCACCATGTTGCATTATGACACTGACTCAGTCCACCTGAATTCATCAAAATAACCTGGTTTATACACTTAAATGTTGTCAAATGTTTCTTATTTTTCGCACTCATTGTTACCATGTTAGATAACATATACTAAAACACCAATATTGCATTCAAATCCTCTTCAACACAGAACTTTTTTTTTTGTGGTATTTTGTAATTTCATAACATACACACACCTGACTTAAAGCTTTGTTAACATACAGCACATCTCTTCTGGCATAATTATCCCTTAGTCACAAATATATTTACTTTCCTATTTACAGAGTTTCACTTATCATCTTTCTTTCACCAAACTTTGTATAAATCTGTATTTTTTTCCATTTTAATCCAGAGATTATAATGAACAAATGTGTTTTTCTTCTCCTTTCCTACCCTCATGAGCTCTCTACAGAAACTACATGGATACAAGAAGGATGGGAGTCACATTTCTTTCTGACTGTTGCATGTTCTGTCTTCCCCTGCAAAGAATCAAAGGTCTTGCAGGTCCCAGGAAGAAAGTAAATATGGTTCTGAGAAAATCTGCTCCAACACTGTGCTGCAGTTTCCATCATGGGTAAAAATGTTGCTGCCTTAGTAATATCACAGCACTATAAGGAAACAGTAAGGGAGAGAAGACAAAGTAGAAATTTCTATCAACTACTACCTAAAAGGATTTAGTATTATTATAGTAACTGGTACTATGGTGAAAGATTCCAATGGATATTGTCAGTTGTAGAAACACAGTACCAGAAACCCTGGACCACTGTCATCCTCTATCAGTCTTCAGCAAACATGGTAGCATCTAATCCATTCCTTCAACTTGTCAAGCTTATCTTCTGTATATACCCATTCTTCTCTGCTGCAATTTACAAAAATATGCCTGTTCACACTTCTTCTGCGAAGTTTTTTTCCCCTTGTTTGTATTATTAGTATTCATACAGCACCTGTAACAGAAAGTGTGCAAATATAGGAAAATAATCCATATTGTGAATTCCCCTTGTACATACAGATTTGTGTGTAATCAGAATTGATGAGCTGGTTTAAAAAATGTGAGGGAAAAATATTGAAGACAATGTCAGAGAAAAAGAATAAACTGTTTAGTAACAGCTCCCGTACATAGCTGAATACATAAAAACCCCTTCTTGTATATGTGTCAGAGGGAAAAGGGTATATGTTGAAGGAACATAACAAGGAGAAGCTCTTTTGTAACTGGTTGGATCCCAGTGATTAGAACGTTGGTGATAATTAATTACACATGTTTTACTCAACGTTTTTTATTTTGACAATACAGAGAAAACTTTATTTGTACTTTGTAGAGGGAATACTAAGACCAGGTGTGAGCTCAACCCTGAACTTCCTCTCCCATGTGTCATGTGCATACGGCACAGTCTACTTTGTGATTGATAACTGGGAAATTATTTCCTACTTTGAGAAAATATAGGAAAAGAGAAAAATATACACAAAATACTAAAAAAGTAAATGCACCAATGTAGCTTTCCTGGTACCATAAAGGCACGGCAGTATTAACAAAAAGATATTTTAATCTGGTAGTAAAGTCAAGTTTTAAGGACTATCAAAGCAAAATCTGACAGAAATCAGAAGAAGTCTACTGAAAGAAGTAAACTTTAGCTACCCAAAATCTTGTGACCTCAGGATCTAAATACTGCATTGTAAAAGGTCTTTAATAATATTAATTTTATTTGAAGAGTACGGAAACAGATAACTTCTACAACAGAAATTTAACCAAAGAGTTTTAATGATTTGCTGTGTTCTGTGTTTTTGTTGTAAAAGTCTTCATACTTCATATGAAGTATTATATATATAAACAGACAAGTGATTGGTAATTTTGAAAATATAAAGCAATTTTCTTTACATGACATGAAAAGACAGAGATATTGAAAACAACTGACTGTGTTTCTTTTTAAGTTATGCCAATTTTAAGTTACACCAGTTTTCAAAATATTACCTAGAGCAAGTCCAGTCCAAGTGACCCTCTGAACTGATTACATGACTAGACCTTTTTAAATAAGTCAAGATTAGAAACAAATCATTAACAAAAAAGTATTCTTTTATGTCAAGTTATCAAAAAAAGAAGCTAGAGTATCCTCATAACCAACTTGGGATGCTACCGTCTAGATGACTAGTCCAGCAGATGGGTGAAAACTGGCTGGAATGTCAGCATCTAAGTGATTAATATTTCATATCCTGCCTAGAAGCCCATTCCAAGATAAATCCGCAAGGCTATATCCTGGCATATGTCCTGTGGAATATTTCTATTAAAAAAAAATAAAAGCAAACCAAAAATAAGAAGAAGCAGAGTGCACTCTCATCAGGTTTCTAAATTATGTCAGATTTGGGGTGAAGATGATAAACTCGAGAGCAGGCCTGAAGCAGAGACTGGAGAAATGGGACAAAGGGGAACGTAAAGCATTATTTACCCACAGGAAGTCTGTGCTATTAACTTCCATACAACATTTTTTCTTTCTTTTGCCTGGAAATAACTTCTATAAGGATAAGATTGCCAGGAGCTGAGGTAAGGTTGTCTAGCTTGTAATTCCCCAGAGCTTTTTTCTGGCATTTGGTAAAGACAGGTGCTACATTTGTTCTTTTGTACGAGCAGGGACTGTCTTTCACTGCTACAACGACTACCCAAGATATCAGAGAATGGTTTTGAAATAATCTAAATCCCCATTTTAAAACCATCTTAAAAAAGTAGCTTAAAAGTAATGTTAAATAATTGAAAGAACTTGGAATATAGTATTGTGCATCCTATAAGTTTGCTTTAGCAGCCTTGGATGTTTTTTTGCAGATCTGTTGCTCATAGTATCTACCATATTTTAACACAGTTATATGGCTATGTGTGGTAGTTTAGTCCGGGCCTTCCTTGGTGACCAGTTTGTGACCAAGGAAGTGCCCAGATTTACCCGGTATTCCATAAGATTTTTACGTAAGCCGGGGTATAAGAAGCTGTGCCAGAGGAGGTTTAGGTTAGATATTAGAAAGAAATTCTTTACAGAGAGGGTAATCACCATTGGAATGGGCTGCCCAGGGAAGTGGTGGATTCTCCGTCCCTGGAGGTTTTCAAGATGAGGCTGGACGTGGCACTTAGTGCCATGGTCTAGCAACTGTAGTGGTAGTGGATCAAGGGTTGGACTTGATGATCTCAGAGGTCCTTTCCAACCCGTCTGATTCTATGATTCTATGATTCTATGAAAAGAGGAAGGGCCTTCACCCCTCTTTCCTTCCGACGGTTTTGGAGGTGCGGGTTTCCCTGCTGTTGAATCTGTTGGGTTGGAGAGCGAGACCTGGTAAGGCCTTGCTGACCTTGGGAGACAGAAGTTGCCGGCGGTCGTTCCAGCACGACTTTCTGTTGTCCCAAGGACTGTAGTAAGATATTCTTTTGCTAATTCTTTTAGTTGCTAAATCTTGGGCTATTGATCGTGTATATTTTATTTTGGTTTTGTTCCTTTTTTCCCTTCCCCCTTCTCTTTCCCTTTTCCTTTTGAAATTGTATATATATTCAATTGTACATAACTGTAATATAAGTGTAAATATATTTATATATGTTGCTTTAGCTGCCTGTCTCTCGTTTCAGTTCTCTTGGTTTTTTTTTTCTCTTCTCCCTTGGTTTCTCGGGGGAGGGGGTGGTGTTAGTTCTTGTGGTGAGATTTGGAGACATGGCAGGGAGCCAGCTTCAAACCCCGACAGGATGAAAATGAAGAATCTTATAGTTGGTTCACATACACACCTTTCCACAAATGGAGCTTCAATTAGAGCCTGGTAGTTTTAGAGATCAAAGTAAATGTAAATGAAGAAAACTACATGACAGCGTCACTCATTTTAAGGACATATATTGTACAAAAGCCAATTATCATCACCTTTTTTGCAAGACACTTAATGTCTTCCAAACTTTGACAGGGAGAGCTACAGAAGTTAGTTTTTTCCCTAATAGCATCAGCAAAGGTTCACTTTAGGCTCGGAGCTTTACTTTTGACTGCACTTGCTGTCACCAATTATTTTGTGTGCACACCAAAAGAAATCAGTCAAGACTGTCAACAGCATTGATCCCACTTCTCTCTGCCAGATGTTATTCTTGTCCATCTGTTCACACTTGCTTTGCACAACATGAAAAAGAACTGGAGGCTGTGAGGTGACACTGCAATTAACCTTGTAAATGGTTTCCCTTTTGCAAATGAAACCAGCAATTGGGTCCATAACTTACACAATTAAGAGCAATGCATCTTAGTCATTTTCTGTAATCCTCCATTTAATATTTGATCATTTATTTAATGTTTAATACTGCGAAATCATTGTTCTGTGTCCCTCATTTCTTGAATGTCCTTGATTTTAAGGATAGTCAGCAAGATAGTGGTTTGATCTTGCAAAGATTTACTTGTGTGTACTTTGATGAAGGCCAATTTGATTATTCACATGAATAAGGGTTTTCACGGGTAAATATTTATATTTCAGATGCCTCATCTCTGCCTTAGTAGTCTTCTTTAACTCTTTTTTTTTTTTTTTNGTTTGTTTAAAATTAATTGAATATGTGGTGGGGGTCTATAGGTACTAAATATAATTGCTTTCAAAACTCAAATTTCTGTGCAACATGATTTAAAATTTTGTTGACTCTTAAACCAATTATTAACAATCTTTTTTAACCGTGGAAAATTGAAGCTATCTGTCAATATAATTTGATTTTATGTGAATGAGAACATGCATGAGTATATTTGCATATGTATATTTGATATATACTAAATTGAAAGGTTTGGAACACTGCACATTTCAGATAGGTTTTGCCAATCTACCCAGGCATTCAAATACTTCAATACTTAAGGGTAACTGTTTCTGTTATTCCAGGCCTCTGATTCTGTTATGGAAAGGCTGTCAGTATTTTGTAATTTTGTGAACAAAACTGCTATTCACTGAAAAATAAATGAAATAAATGACGAGGGGCTTGTTACAATGGATGATTTAGAGGAACAGTTCAAAAGACGCAGTTAAGCTTCCAGAGGTGAAAGCACATGCCATTACATTATTATATAGTAGAAAATTAAATAGCTTTATCAGGGGAGGATTAGATTAGACATAAGAAAAATTTCTTCACTGAAAGGGTGGTCAAGCATTGGAATAGGCTATCCAGGGAAGTGGAAGAATCACCATCTCTGGAAGTGTTAAAAAAAAGTGTGGATATGTCACTGGTTTAGTGGTGAGCATGGCAGTGCTGGGTTAATTGGTGGACTCAATGATCTTAGAGGTCTTTTCCAACCTTACAGATCCTGTAATATCACAAATCTTTGCTGTTATTTCATTTCAAACTCTACAAATGTTTTCTTATTCAGATGAAAGTCACTGGGTTACAATAATAGACAGTTGTATTATATAACAACTCCCATGTCAGTCATGATCTGGAACTAAAAATACTATAAGTACTATAGTTAGAGCTACAGGACTACCCCTACACTTTTCTACAGTAGCATGATACTATGGATAGGGCAAGATGTACCACTCACTGTATCCTGTGTTGTTACAGCCAAATCCAGAAATATGAGAACCCACCATTGTGCAAAGTCCTAGATGGTGTGGCAGAAACTTCCAAGTTGCTTTAAGTAGCAGTTTCTTGTTTTGTTGGAAAAGAAAAATCAGCTATATCATGTATGCTATAAGCCAACTATGAAATGTACGCTTTCCTCACAAAATCTGGGGAACTTCTCAAATTCAAATACTTAAAAAGTTTCTGTGAATTACATTAGACTTTCCTGATAAACATAAAATTTTAAACAGAATATATTTGTTAAGTGCTATAGGACTTTCCATTAGTGTATATAATTTGTTGCTGGTTGGCTATTTTTTTCTAGTTTTTGTAGAATCTGGTTTAAATCAGCTGGGAATGTTCATTACTCATCAATCATAATAATAACTATTTTTCCTGTCCTGTATTTAAGCCTTCATCTTTGAGTTCACTGAATTAGTACTCTTTCTAGTCTTGTCATCTTCAAAATTCTTAGTCATGAGGCTCTTTTATACATTGCAGCTTTTATAGTGGAGGACTGGAGATATTGTTAAAATTGATAGTAATGAAGAACTCCAGATTTTTTAAATTCTAGCTTTTCTTCATGTAAACAATCAGATTAAGAGCAAATAGAATCTGAATCTATCATGATTTTAAGTGTTATTAAATGAAATAGTTTTGTTTTTTCTCAAGAACCAACTGATTATGAGAACTCAGCAATTCTTGTCACAGTTTTTACAAATAATTGACAGAATTGCTTGTGCTGTGTGCTGCTCATGCTTACATAGGCTTGTTCTACAAATAGAACATTATCCTAGAATTGATCATGAAGTAAGTTATAGTGCACCCTGAACAAGCACAAGTACCCTAGAACTAGATCCAGACACATAATGCTCTATGTGATTGTCCTTGGATGATGAAAGTTCAAGAAATAAACTTATTTCAAACATGATGGCGTATATTTTTTCTTCATGACACCTTCAGATGGTACCAACATTTTTCTCATTGTGTATCTTTTTCATTATTTAGAAAATATGAGGTAAGAAGATGATGGGCATTATTATCCTGCCATACTGTGACCCTTGGAAGTGACATTTAGGACAAGTGAAAGCTAAAGCTTATCCATTGTTTATTAATATTCAGCATCAAGTACACCAGTTCTCTAGAGAATAAAACCAAAGAAAACTTCAAAATACATGCTAATAAAATGTAAACAATACTTTCCTTTCCTCCTCCTCCTCCTTTTCCTTTTCCTTTTCCTTCTTCCTTCCTTCCCTCCTTCTGTCCTTTCCTAACTGTGGAAATCCAGACTTATTGTTCTGTTTAACCAATAAAACAGATCTTTTGTTCTATGTCAACACCACTTTTTGCCTCTTCACCAAATGAGAGAAAAAACAATCTGTAAAATCTCCCATTGCTCACTGCCCCTTTTCAACTTCACACTGTTCTTGCTACCAAGACAGAAAAAGTTGCCACTTTTTGCACAAGTTTGTTTATCTTTCTCTCTCTGTCTTTGTGCTATCCATTTAATTAAAGGTCAGGATCTATGACTATAATCTTCTTCTGCGATAATAGCTAAACCTAATAGGGTATCTTCTTTATAACACTGACAGTCTATCACTGCTGATTCCTCATGGTAGCTATTCTGTGTACCTCATCATTCTGCTGGATCTTTCAGTAGACACTGTCTTTAAAATCCCATTTGTACCATTTGGGTCAGGTCAGAAAGAGTAATGGCTCTAATCTCGTTGGAGTGATATTATTAATCTTGAAGCAGGTAAGGAGCAAGATGCTTTCTCCTGCCAAAAAACTCAGACTTCAGTTCTGCAGTGGGTAACCCCAGGTTTACTGCACATGGCAAAATCACTCAAAGATTAAGCTATCATTTTTTGTCATATTTAAACCTGTATGCTATGCTAAACCAATTTCAGAGAGCTAAAATGAAGGATTAAAGTTTTTCTTTCCGGTTTCAGACAGCTTGATTTAAATTTTCTTAATATGTTTTTAGCAAATAAACCAAAAGTAAATAGGAGTAGCTGTGAATCACAGCAGTATTCCTCTATGATGATCTTTTTGCTTCTGCCTATAACAGGTGCATATTTGCTGATGTCTAAAAATTTGAGAAATTCACTTCATATTTAACGCTAGATTCAACAGTATGACATATTTTAATTTCAGGACTGATCTGTTTTTTATAAAAGCCATTAACATCAGTTGCAGTTATTGTCACTTCTGAATATCCAACCAGGATTTTTTAGTATCTAGATTTCCGAAATGCAGTATGTGTGCATCCACTTTGTGTACCCATTCCAGTGGGTACTGATTTTAGGGCAAGCTTAGCAAAGGTTAGCAAAGAATAGGGTGGAATATCAGGCTTTTGTTTCTCTTGGTTTAGGTCCTCATGTGCATTTATCCAGAAAATGGATTGTCTAAGCCTACTGTGCCTGGCCAAGGTGTTCCTATAAATTATACCTCCATATGAAAAATATTGATAAAATAACAACAGTGCAACCATTCCTAGAAAGGCCTCAAAATAACCATCTGCAAAGGCAGATAGGTTTGTGGGCAGTGAGCCCACAGTGAGCAAGGTTCTTCAAGCCTTTCCCATTTCCAGATGTCTTTTGTTCTTCTATTGCAGTTTCCTGAATAATGTAGTTCCTTGCTTCTAGTCCACAGAGAGCTGCATTTAGCTGGCACAGCCTGAGTTCTTATAACCCCAAAGGGGTTTCAAAGAACTAGTTGAAGAATGGTGGATGCTCTTTAATGCTGAAGACATGGACCCTACCTCTTGCTTCAGTATACTGTGTTGCTCTCACAGTCATGTGAACTTATAGCCTATGCTTAGATTTCCTTGGGTACAAACAGAAACTCAGCACAAATGTAAGTGAACATGCCAGATAAATTGAGCAGAGCTAATTGAAGAAAACCTGTCCACTATGTGGACATGTGGAGAAATAAGATGGCTATGGGGAACTGATTGTTTCCCTTTCTGGTCTAAATTGTTGTTAAAAAGTTGCTAGTATATTTCCAACAGATTATTAAACAAATAAATAGTAGTAGTTATCTAAATAAAATGAGTCCTAAAAGAACTTCACTAGAATAAAAAAAAAAATATATATATACACTGTAAGAATAGACTACTTTTTTATTATTATCAAACATTTCCGTTTTTCACTTTTAAAATTTGCAGGTTTGGTGATTTTTTCACATTCAACCTTATTTTATTCTCACCAATATTGCTGAAAAGTTTTAAATTACACAAAATCTTTTTTTACATATCTGTGTAACAATATTTTTCAAGATAAAAAAAGGAATTGAAGCTAAGAACCACCATTTTCTCTCTTAGATTTAAGGTGGAAGGAAATCAGATTTGCAAAATACTTGCCAAAATAGAAATTTCTTGACTTCTCAGTACCAGTAGTTTAGATATAAAGTGTTGTCTAAATGTCAGTACAATAAAAATAATATGCACTAGAGTTGGTCAGCAAAAGGGTGGTAAACTTCTAACAACCCTTATGCCCAGCTGACTTTGGCTTTGCTATGAAGAAAAAGCTATTAACAAAAAATAAGGATCAAATTCAATGTCATTTCATGAGCTTAAAAAGTATTTTCAGATTCTTCCTCCCCCCCAACACCTAGATTGCTTTAATTTCACTTTCCAGGGATGCTGCCACTTGTGGGATTTTCAATGAAAAGTCAGGACAGGCTAAATGTTTTGCACAAAACTCACTGAAAGAGCGTGCACAGCTGGAGCACGAAGATGCATATTGCAACAGACGACTGAGGAGCACTCCACGCTCACTGCTGTTTCGATTGATGGAATTTAGTGTTTCCTCTTTGTGGGTGTAAAGAGGCTCCTTCATGCTCCCCACACAGACCCTCAGAAACCAGGGGCCATCTTCAGATGGTAAAAGTTCTCCCGAAATTTTTCTGCCCAGTTATTGCTAATATTTAACTCCCACTTAACACTCTTCTAAAACTTTCAACAATCCCTAGTATTCTACTGATGGAGGGTCAAGGGCACGGAATTAAGATATTCAAGAGGACTTTGGGAAAAATTCTCTGTTCTGTACAGAGCCACATTCGTTCTTTAGGCTGTACCTGCATAAGGGAAAGACTCACTTCATATTTTACTTCAGTAATATTCATTCCAATGGGAAGAATCAAGTGTAGGGTGAGACCTGACCTACTTGAGATATAAGGATACATATATTCAAGTCTGCAGTTTCTTACTCATTTTCAGGATTTCCAGTGCTATTTGTTCATATCTGTGATTTAAAAACAATTAATAGTTTTAATAACAGCACGCTGTTTATTCCCATTTGTTTTCATCATGTAAATATAGATACGCACTGAGTGATAATTGATCTGATAACAGAAACCCAATTTTCTGGTTTTTTTAAACCAGGCCAGATGTGGGCTTAGCTGCGTAACGTACATGGCTTCTTTCTCTAGGCCCAGTTCAATTTGAAGGAGTTAGATTTAATTTTGAACAAAGAACCAATCTCTAATATTTCCCATTGTAATATGGAACTAGTAAAGCACAGAAAATAACAGCAAACTGTTCTCTATTATGGCCACTGCTGCTTCGTCATAATTATTTTGAAAGACCCAAGGCTGAATCTTTACTAATGATAAAAAAGAATGATTGGAAGTATGAAAAATTTCCTCTCTCTATACTTACACTGGCAGCAAGGAAAAACAATAAACTAAAAAAAGCTATTCTGTACAAAACATTTGTATAGAAAGTATATATTGCAGTTAAATCCATAGAAAACATAGAAACAACATAAAAAACCCATAACTCTGTTATTATTATTATTGTTATTGTTATTTTAACTAATAATATTTATTTCAGTGTAAAGCCATGGTTTAAAATTTAAGCAAGTATGCTTTCAGGGCTTTTAATTTCCAGATTATACCATATGGTTACCACTTGTCTAATGTGAGATA
This sequence comes from Lepidothrix coronata, assembly GCF_001604755.1. Lineage (NCBI taxonomy): Eukaryota > Metazoa > Chordata > Aves > Passeriformes > Pipridae > Lepidothrix > Lepidothrix coronata. The sequence goes on along the minus strand of NW_016690186.1, from coordinate 6,020,086 downwards.
TGCAAAACACCCCATGGACTCTGTTGAATCTTCTCCTCCTTTTTGACATGACACATGTTTATAGCAGAAATAAAACCAGCTTTCTACCCTATTATTACATCTCCATAACCTGGAAGTATAAGTAGGCAAAGTTTTTTACCACGTTCAACGATTCTTTCCATGTCCTAAGTGATTAGTTGTCTTTTGATTGGTAAATTTCCATATAGTTTGGAATTTGTAAATTAGATCTTCTGCAGGCTCCTGTTTTTTGGAGTAATGTAAGACTGAACTAAATTGTCTGCAGATCTTCAAGTCGCTTGATAATTTCATTCTTCATTGTAAAGTTTCAGTGCTTATTAGGCTCTTGAGTGAATCAAGCCTCTGCAATAATGGTCAAAAATATGTCAGCAAGACATCAGGAAATTCAAGCTGCTGCATGCGGAGGAACTATTAAGAGCTGCTAAAGTGAGAATGATATTATGTAGATCACTGAAATGTGAGTATCTTAGCGTTTTGGAAAATGTGATGAAAGTTCAAAGTCATACTGATACAATTTTGTAAAAGGGGATGGGTTATTTTCTTCTCTCAGCATATATTTCTTCTGCAGAAATATTTGCGTTTAGAGATTTTAATCCAAAGAAGAGAAACAGCTGAATGTGTTACCAGGGAAATTAAATTTTTATTGAACAAATGTTCTTAAAATATCAATTATATTGATATTTGAAGGGAACCTTTTTCTGATCTTACAAGGACTTTTCATCTGAGTAGAATTCAAGAGCTTTCAAATGTCTTTTAAGTCCCAGGCTCAAAATATTAGAGTGGTGTGGTTTGTTTGGGAAAAATTATGAATCTTCTTGTAAGGAAGGAACATTTGCTTTCACAGAGGAAAAAGCTTCTCTTGAAGGAAGCACCTCAAAAGATGTGTCAATGTAGCAATGAGAAGCTCTAAAATTAGCTTCATTTCCACACCTTCAGCATCAGTAAAGTTATAGTCTAAAATTTGCCTTTTGGAGATGTCACCCAAGTAGTTAATAGAAGTAGGAAAGGTTTGTCAGAAAAGGAAATAAAAAATACAAAAGAGCTTTAGCAACATCTAAATGAAGTTTTTTTTACTTTTTTGGAGAAATTTTTGTTTAGCTGTATGTTAAATTTTTCTCTTTTGGTAACCTAGATAGACTTAGAAGGTAATGCAATTTTTCAGGCAGTGATTCATTCTTAAAGCTATGGTTTAAGGTTAGCCTTTTTTTTAATCAGCTCACTGTTGTGACTATTGAAATCAATAGCCAAAATTATAAATATCACATGAACTTTAAACAAATATTAGTGATTTCTGGTCTCTGTGTGACTACAACCAGGTAGCAAATGTACTGTCAAGCAGCAGATCACTGTTAAAATTTTTAAATCTCTTCAGTAATAATACACTGTTTGCTTATTTTTATTCATTTGTGACCATTTATATGTTATGATTCCACCTCATATAACAGGCAGCAATTGCATGTGTGTTGCAAGCCATCGAAATATGATTTTTGTCAAGTGCAGAATCTATTTTTTTTCTCCTTTTTAGTGAAAGTTGGAAGAGGAAAAGAAGTCAGGCTCCATTGTCCAAACACCTCATTTCAGCTTCAAACAAGCAAACTGGCATTTTAAAATACGGATGGAAAATAGAAACTGAGCTCAATAGAAATTAGGGGAGGGGGAGAAAAGAGCATGAAATTAAATCACTGTCTTCCCAAGATCTGAGAATATAGTTAAAAATAACAGTCTTAGTATGTATTTCCTGGGGGTATATGAAGTGCAATAGTTATTGAGAGAGATTGTGATGACTCACACTGGATTGGAAAATGACAGCTACAGAGGAAATGAGACCAAATCCCACGGCTCTTACATCCTTTTACTAAGGTGAGTTGCCACTGGCACGAAGAAACCAGTCTATGATGGAGCCATAAGAGTGAGGTTACAAAATCATTCTCTTCTTCTAGTGCTATGTTGTTCCCTGCAGTATAATCTGAATTGTTTTGTCCTGGGGTGCCTAAGTAACACATGCAGTGAAAGTGAAACCCCTGAGCAATCTCTATGTGCTGCTCTAATAAGTCCATTGGTTTAATGTATAAAATAAAAACTTGAAACTTTTTAATGTCTTGATTATTAGGCAGTTACTGGTGATATTCAGGCTTCATACGCTTTTCTTCCTTTCATCTCCTATAAGCCTTTTATTGCACTTTGTCTCAAGAATGATCAAAATCACAGGCAGTGCAGTGGACTGTCTGAATTTAACAACACATAAGTCTCATTATATTCCACCTTCAAGAAATAAAAATATTTGTCTCTCCTGTAGGTCTTCCTGTTGTGTAGGAACACAACAGTTCATTTCACTTTTTCTCAAAGACCGCCTTGTTCAGTTTTGATGCTGAATGACACCCAGTAAGAGAACATTCGTCTTGAGAACCACACAAAGTGATAATGTATAAGTATGGCTGATAGCTCTGTGGAGGCTTGGTGAAATGTTTTATAAAGGCAGAGTGGTTGTGCTGAGATGGTTAAAGTGGTGTCATGGGTTGACTCTGGCTGGATGCATGGTACCCACCAAAGCTACTCTATCACTGCCCTCCTCAGCTGGGCATTTCAGTTATATAACAAAAGGCTCATGGGTCGACTTAAGGACAGGGAGAGATCACTCACCAATTACCATCACAGAAAAATCAGATTCATCTTGAGGAAATTAGTTGAATTTATTACCAATCAAATCAGGGCAGGATAATGAGAAACAAACGCAAAACTTAATACCATCTTCCCCCCACCCCTCTCTACTTCCTGAGTTTAACTTTATTCATGATTCTCTACCTTCTCTCCATCCCCAGCAGGGGAGGGAGATGGGAATGGGAGTTAGAGAAGTTCATTACATGTTTTTTTGCCTCTACTTCCTACTCAGGGGGAGGACTCCTCCCCTTTCTCCAATATGGGGTCCTTCGCACAGGAGACATTTCCCACAGTTCTCCATGAAATTCTGCAACATGAGTCCTTCCCACCGTGCTACAGTTCTTCACAACCAACTCCAGTGCGAGTTCCTTCCACAGAGTGCAATCCTTCAGGAACAGATCGCTCCAGTGTGGTTTCCCCACAGGGTCAAAAGTCTTGCCAGCAAACCTTATGCAGCCTGGTCTCCTCTCTCCTTGAGGCCACTAGTCCTACCAGGAAGGGTCACAGCCTCCTTTAGGTATCTGGTGTGGTGTCCTGCACAGGCTGCAGGTGGATCTCTGTCCCCCTGACCCTGGTGTCTGCAGAGTTGTTGCTCTCACATATTCTCACTCCTTTCTGGCCACAGTTTTCTCCTGTGCAATAAATTATTTCTTTTTTAACTATGTTGTCCCAGAGCTCTACCACCATTGCTGATGGGCTGGGCCTTGGCCAGTGGTGGGTCTGTCTTGGAGCCAGCTGCCACTGACTCCATCAGACATAGTGGACGCTTCTAGCAGCTTCTCACAGAAAGCCATTCCTGTAGCCCTCCACCCTCCCACTATCAAAACCTGGCCATACAAACCCAAGACAAGTGCTTGCCATGCAAACCCAAGACTAGTGCTAATGATTTCTTCCTTATATATTCACTTTTAACTGCATGGGCTTTCAACTGTGCTGCCACTCCCAGCTCTTCAATTCCAGCTCCCCAAATCCTGCAGTGCAACTGACCTTGCTGATGGCTTGTGCATACTTGGGTTTGGGTGGCTGATAATTACTGCCTGGCTCAGCAGAGGGATATTTGAGGTAGCAGACAAAAAATTTCTAAAATCCATTTCAATTTAATTGTAGAAGTATATATCTTCAACTGCAACACGTAAATGGTCAGTGCTTTCCACTCTGAAGGGGAAGAATACTGCAGTAAGGGATACATCTGCCTTTTTTAGGATGGATGTCTTCCAGAAGTTGAGTCTAGAGTAACCTCAACATTGTTTTAGCATGCAATAGCTGGAAATCTTTAGGTGGGAGATTACATGAATCTGATATTTCTAGGAATATTTCCAGGGTACTATTCAAGGATAGAGAGGAATCTTGTTCAGAACATTTTTAATATATCCTATATTTATATTTTAAACTAGCTGAAGTTAATTACATGCTGAGGGGAAAAGTCTAATACCTTTCATATCTGCTTTTATGTACATTAAAATCAAACCAAGGAATTCTTCTTTTACTGTTACAATAAATCAGGTAATTGAACATGATTTGTAGTTTACACCTGTCTTTATATGAGACATTTTATGAATGAGTTGGACAATTTGAATATATAATAACGTTATTATTGACCCTTATCTCAGATGCATAAAGAAAAGTTACTTTCTTATGAAAATCTACAACTAAAATCTAGGCATTGTTCTAAAATTTTCCAGAATTTAGTGCATTCCTTCAGAGTACTGTACCTTTCACAATATGTCAAAAACTTAATCAGGGAAAAATTAAAACTTCACTATTAGAATGTCTTAACTGTGTCAGTTTGGTTTATAAGAGCACCATCTATAATGATATGTACTGATAGGGTGATTCATATGACTAGTTTGTCAGTTGATTTGAAACAGCATGGCAAACTTAATTTAAAAAATGAGCCATTCCGCTTTTGGTCAGAACATCTTGAAATTAAATCTCCTATTTAAATTTGCCTGACAGAAAATCTAAATCAGTGAGCAACATTGTATCAGATTAAAAAAAATGTATATACCTACATATGCATATTATATAGGTTTATGTATTTATTTATATTTAATGGAAATTATATTTTCTGAAATTAGCATAAATTCCTTGCAAATTATCAAATCCCTTGGCTTTCAATATTCAATATAGAAAACTGAACACAGTATATCATTAAAGAATAGTATTTGTAGCAAGTGTTTGCACTAAATTACATAGAATATCCAGAAATAACGGTTTGCTCAAGTTATTTTTCATAAAGAGAGGTCATTGGTGACAATGTTTCTAAAACTCAGTGCTTGAATACTTAACCCATGGGCCTCTGAGACAGGAATTTAGGAAATGGAATGCACAACAAGTTTAAATTATACTAGCAACCACACTTTGCTAGCAAGTGGCCTTAGGTATCTACAGGCTGAAGACTGGAAAACAAAATCCTAGGACTATTGTGCAAAGAATGAAGTATGCAATCTGTAGTTGAAGGTTGAAGATGAAAACGTGGCAAAAATCCACTGTGTTTGAAAATACGCCAAAGCACATCCAAAGAGAATATAGACTAATTAGATTTCCACTATAAGATTGGGCGGAATTTTTCTTATACAGTAAATTTAAGAAAGACTGAACAGTCCTGCTTAGAGTTTATATCCATAAATTATACCATGAATTATTTTACCATGTAATGAGTTTCATGTATTTTAAGTAAGTGAAGACATTTAATGTGGGTATAAGAAAGGTTAATGCCATTTAAAGAAACTGAAACATGCAGGTAATGTGATCTAAATGAGATAGTCAACTGAAAGCTAAAATATATTAAGTAAGGGATATCTCATAATCCAAATGTGAGTTTGGTAGCAGCATAAGTATTTAAGCACCGTATAATTTTAGTAACTTTCTTCACATAATTACTGCCAAATTAACTGCAGTATAGAGGATCAACAACAAATGAATATTTCATAACTGATTACAAGTATAAAAAGAATTTACTCCTGGAAGGTTGTTATGATAGTGTTTTTAATGAATACTTGACATTATTAATACTGTAATTATTTATTTATTTCACATTGGAGTTGTAGCTGGCATTTGGAAGTGATATAAAAATAGATGATCTCTGACGAGTATCTTATATAAAATGACAATAGGGCAAAGTGGAAACAGGATAAGAACAGATAAGTTGATAAAGCTCTTTTGAAGTCTAAGATGAAGTTGACAGCCTAAAAATAACCATTAATCCTGCAAACAAAAGAGGAAAATGCTTTTCTCCACCTGCACTGGGCTTTGCCTCTTATTTCTAAAAGGAGGACTGGAGGATTCTTTTATTATCAATATAATTTCTTTTAGTATTGTAATTGATTTATTTAGTAATTTAGATTATGCTTAGTTGTCAGCTGTGTAAAATCATCCCTAGAGTCTTCTTCCCCCCTCCAGTTTTATCATCCCTGTATTTTGAGCCCCAGCCATGTTTCTGACCATCAGACAACTGAATACACAGCTTTAAAGAAACATTAAGTTTTTGAGGGAAACTTGGTATTTTGACAGCTGGCATTTTAATGTAAAAATACCAAACATCAGGAAACTTATGATAAAAATCATGAGAGTTGACAATGCTGCCATCTAGCCTTAGAAATGTAATGAACAGGAGCAATCTGATACAAAGCTGTGAGTCTCTGAATCTCTCCATTAGCTCCCTAAATATCAGGAATCTAAGAGGACTCCTTCCTGGTAAGTCGCAGAAGCTTGATCATGAACAGTGAGTTCTCTGACACCATTCTCAAGAGCAAGACTGTATCTGTACAAACGGTGACCTAATGACAGCCTATACTCAGGTGTCCAGAGACTGCATACATGTGACATCGCTCTGAAACCCATCATTATAAAAATTAAAAAGCCAGAAAGCTTTCACGTGCTATAATTTAAGAAAGAATTACGATCTCTGCAGTACATCGTATATTCTCATGGCTGGTTTCCTCTGTTTGTAAGTTGAGCTGCTGTTACAAAGAGCTAGAATTAAAAGACTTGCAAGATAAAGTAACATTTTTTCTTTGTCTAATTAATATTTCTTTGGTTTAAGTCACAATTTTGATGTCTTTTGTAATATCTAAGAAGATCAAAGAACAAGCATCTTTTAATGTATACGTGTAGGATTGATTGTGGCTTTTGTTTTAAATGCTGCATTTCAGATGTGTTTTGTATGCACATGTAAATATTTGTATGAGATATATCATTCTTATATGTGTTAATATGTGTAGACTGTTAATGCTTATGTTTGAAAAGCTAATTTGTTTTTTTTCCCCATTCTTATTTTAAAACTAGCATTTGTCATTGTTTTGTTCTAGCCTGTTTCACAATAATTGATTTTTTGTTCACTTGTTAATTGGTTTAGTTGTAACTTTATTGAAATTCATGGATTTGCTGATGTCCTGAGGAGGGTATGTTTTCACTGGTAGTCACTAATTGCACAGTGTTAAGGATTCATAAGCTTGCAACTTCTTCATAAAGCAATCAACACATTTTCTTAACTTCCTGAGTCTCTGCTCTGCTCCCTGAATCATAGCATTTGTGTTCCTGCTCTTAGCTGAAAACAGGTGCCATATTTGTATGATAAGAAAGTCTTTGAAATGAACACATATTTTACTTTTAAAAAAGTAATTTCTTGGAGACAGATTGCTGTAATTATTATTATTTATTTCTACAACAGGAGGATTAGAAGCATCAAAGTTAGAGATACATTGTGTTAAGTGCAGAACAAGAGAACAAAAGGCACTTAAAGCACCAAAGAGCCCAAAGAATAAGGGTTAGATTGTTCTGAAATGTATTAGTCACAGGTGAAGCTCAGTAAGAAAGCAAGCAGAAGTGCCATGCTCACCAGCATGTATTGCAAAAGCAATACATATCTTCTGCTTACAAAATTCCCTTCTGGCAGCTTCTTTCTGGAAAAGCAGAAGAAACAAAGAAAGAAAGACATCAAAAAAAGATATTGAATATCTCATCTGGTGACCATCAAACATGGGTAGAAATAGCTCCACCTGTTGTCAGTCCTTTAGGACAGTGGGTGCGTAGAAACTGCAGCACGTCCCATTACCCCCACAGGTCCTATTATCGCAGCAGCCAGACCTTGCTGAGGGTCTCAGTAGAGCCTGGGCAGCAGCCTCTTCTCCTCACAGCCTAAAAAAACAGGAGCAGAATGAAATCTAGCTGGATATGAGGCCTTGAAGCTTTTAAATTTCTTCAGCTGTACTGTGAAAGGAAATACACCATCAGGAGCCCACTCACAGATTCCTTAGCCTTCGTTTCCCCTCTTTTCAATTCCTTCAGTTTTCATCTTTACACCTTTGATTTTTCTTCACAAAATCACTGTAGCTGTCTTTTATTCTTTTTTAATCCACTTAACAAGAGAAAATTTAGGTTATATTGTCTTAATAATGTTGCTTGTAACATTCCCAAATACTTTCCCTTTGCCAGTGGGTTTTTATATTGTTCCCAATTTCTCTCTCTGTCTGAGAGACTGAGCTGTATGGCTTATACTCTCAGCTTCTCTCTCCAGCTTTCTTGATGAAAACTCACTAATAACTTCCATATACTTAGTGATTTCCCACCTAGAATTATCACAGTTTTGTACAGTAGAATAAACATATTATGTATATGAGAGAGCACAGCCCAGGGCACCTGGCTTGGGCTCCCCCTTCAACACAACCAGCCTTAAATGATTAGCTGCTGTTTGTATGTTGATGTTCATTCTACTGTAGGTCTGGAGGGATCCTTATTCCTGCAGAGACCTGGAGGGAAAAGAGGTGAAATTGGCTACTGGAGCTCAGACCTATCCCTACACACATTGGTATGTGGTGTCGCAGTCATGAACTACTGGGGCCTGGCTGACAAAATCAGGATAAAATTCTATGTCTGCCTGAATCCAGATAATTCAGACTCATACTACAGACATGTATTTTTTACCTTATCAATGACTCACGTAGGTACATGTCATACACGTGTCCAGACAGACACCTGAGCTGGAAGAGAAGCAAACAGTCATACTCAAACCCAGCTGTAAAGAATAACCCAAATTCACTTACTACATGGATTACATATGAAACCTAACTCTCTGGATAATTTTCCGGCAAGAGGTACTTGGTTGTTTGCCTTTTTTTTTTTTTTTTTAATTTTCTTATTTTGTTATCATTGAGAATTTTATTTTTTTTTTTTTTACATTTTTTTCCTGTTTCAGTAATCACTTGCTTTCTGTAGGGAAGCACATGTGGGTATTTTGTATCTGTCACCTTTGTGGACAGACAAATCACATTCCCCTTTCTATGTGTTCTCCAATCCTTTCTTTGCCCTTCAGTCTCTCACCATTCCTTTGACTAATCCTGTATCTCTTCTCATCTCAAAATACTTTCTGAGAAGAAAATGCCATTGCTTGTCCACCATTGAAATGAAAAGATTGGTCAAAACAAATGTATCACTGAGAGAAAAGATTATATTTTTACAACATTTTTTTGGAAAAGAATTTCTGTAGAAAAATTTTTAAAAAGGTTTTTTATGGCTTAGAAACATCATAGTCTGATCATCCAGTCGTTATGTAGTCTGGATTAAATAATGCACTACTGACATGGAGACCATTGCTTCTTCTTTTATGTTGTGTACTGACAAACCCATCAGAAAAATGTGTTGTTTATACCCTTCAATCCATGCTGTAAATTATAAACCCTGTGTTCAAATAATATATATTTTTTTAGCTGTACTTTGAACCTGAAAAGAAGCTACGTACCTATGTTGTCACTGGAATAGAAAAATGTAGTAATTACTTGTCCTTCCTGTGAATTATCCCTGATTCATCTGAACATGGCTAAGAGAGCATGAAGGGGATAAAATTTTATTCCTGAAGTGGAAGGATTTTTTTCCCTGGGACATTGATAGGAATCTGAATCCTATGGTCATTACACTCTTTATGGCAACATTTCTAAGAACGTCATAAAGGTGTTTATGTCTGTTTTAAATTCATTAATGAGTAATTTGCCTTTGCACTTTTTAAAAAAAAATATTGGTTTATATTCAGAAATAGTAACTGTTTTCCAATCTGGTACAGCTTTGTGCATGGAAAAATTGATTCATGGTTTTTATTTAACTTGCAGGTTTATTGTGAAGGTTAATTAGTGAATATACATAAGGCACATTTACATACCTAGGTAAAAGATCTTCTTTTTCATACCTACATAGGCATTAATACCTTTAAAACCAGCCAGTTTGTACAGCCAAGGCAGTTATCTTGTTATAGTTCATGCTGTTTCACAGGCTGTTTAAATCAATGCTCCAGTTAGAAAATGAAAGCAGAAGAGATTACAGCCATACATTTGTGAGCTCATCTTACATGATTTTTTTTCTATATTTCATGCAAATATACACTACTCTCACCAAAACAACTATTTATCCTCCCATCATTTCAGTTTTTCAAGGCTGATGAGTTTTGGCAGCATTTGTTTTTATATTGGTTTACAGACCTTCGCTATGATTCATTTTAACCCAGGCACAAAAAAAAAAAAAATCTCTTCACTTTAATAACCTCATGGAAATACTAAAAAGTGGTTCCTAATAGAACAGATTTGGGGTTTTTGTTTTTTGGGTGGTTTTTTTGTTGTTTTTTTTTAATAATATAATGAATGGACAAATGCAAATTTTCTCTCTGAAATACATTTTAAGGCAGTGAAATGCAAAAATCAATAAAAAAGAGAAAGTAATTGAAAAGTAGGAATGTGAGGATCACAAGGAAAAAACACTATCGAAAAACAATGAAAGAAGCATAGGAGTCTGATGTACTCTCTTTAGAAAAGCAAAGATTTTCTTACAAGTAAATCATGCCACGTTTTTTCGTTCCCAACTTCTCATTTTCTTCTGTGGATCAGGAGTTTCTCTTAAGCAGTGAAGCATGTTCCTTACATGAGATTTTTTTTTCTTGTACCATCTTTCACATTTAGAATTGTGCAAGAGCCCCATTGCAACTACCGACACTGTGTACCTGTAAGATGAGCACTGGGCAGACTTGGCTTCCCCTCCCACTCCTCACCTCCCAGGTAGGTTTTTTTTTTTCTAATGGGATTTAGGAATTGAAAAGGAAGAGAAAGGCACCATGTGACAAGACAAGAAAGTTGCCAGTGAACGGTTCATGTGGGCTCTGGAAGCTGCCAAATTTCCATGAACTCAGGAGGAGGAGTGGATAGAACACAAAAGTCACAGAAGTTATTTGGAAAAATGGCCATTGACTGAGAATTTTTGTATCAACCACTACATTAGGAATTCTGCTGGACTTGTAAAAATTTTCCTGCACAAAGTCAACATAAGAATCCTCATTTGACCGAGATCAACTACAATCCTATCCTGATAGTCTGCTAGCAAACCCACTAGGTCTCCAAGAAAATATTTTAATCAGTGTCTGATGATAGGGTGTAGAAATGGGTGGGAACAATGTTTGAGCATGATTTATTTTTTAATTTGTCTTTAAATCATTCCATAGCCCCACCAATTCCCCCCAGACAGCTAAAAGCCAATGAGCCAGGGACTCCACAGACCATTGAAAAGTGCCCGTCATTATTCAGAATCTCAGAACAAGCAGGGTGATTAATCCATTTAAATTTGCTGTACAGGAAATATCAGAGGTGGCAGATGCTTTCTTCGATTGTGGTTTACACTGAGAAGAAAATTAAAACCCTCACCGTAACAATTAACTGACTGCTTCACTAAATCCACTGTAATCTCTGGCTTTTTTTCTTGTGGAGAATGTAACTATAATGCTTCCAGCTTTCCTGACATAAGGAGGTGAAGGGCTGGGGGTTTGTTTTTTATTAATGTTGTTTTTTTGGTTTTGTTTGTTTGATTGTCTGGGGTTTTTAATTATTAAAGACATACTGTTGCTCATTTTGGGTTATGATTTTTGGGGTGAGGAACCACTAGGGAATGCTGTTTTAGAAACTGATTAATCTGTAGTCGTTAGAACACTTCACAGACACTGCAGTAAAACTGTCAGTATCTCTTCATTAGCTTCAAGATAAGGAGTTTTATATAAGTACATCTAAACCTCAGCTGTAACATCCTCCTCGGGGTATATTAACAGAGCAGGATTTTACAATATTTCAGGACTAATTTCCTGCTTATTCAGATACTTTTTTATCACAGAATTTACACAGCTACAGACATCTGTCTTAATAACTTTCAGCATGTTAATATGAGACTTGAGGACATTGGGTGATTTAAACTGTAGAGAGTAGATTCTTTCCATCATTTTGGAATGATCAAAAAGAGAATCTTTCATGACTTTAGAAGATTTATTGTCTTGATTAATTTTTATTCTGTAAATTATATTCTTTTGTTTGGTTGGTTTCTTTTCTCCTAGAACTGTATATAGGCTGTATATAAGACTTGTAAGATGTGTAGTGGCAGTTCTAGGAGGAAGACCCATTGCATGAAACGATACATGTTTATAATACTGGACTTTGAGAAATTTCCACCACTGTAAATCTCACAAAGCCACACAATAATGGCACTCATTAGCAAAAGATCAGAATAGGCTGTATGTAGGTGAAACCATATTTGACCTGAAGTTTTCTTTGTGCTCTCATAATCTCTCCAACTTTAGCAAGAGGTAAAATCAAATGGTTTCTCAATATTATCAGTATGTATTTTTCATTAACAGTCGTATTCTTAAGCCAGGGGAGTCTCAAACTTTTCGTAGCATAAACTACAAAGCAATGAAGGCAATCACATCAGGAGTGATGCCATCTTAGTACAAATTTCTGAGCTGAAAGTATCTGTGAAATGTCAATATACTTGATTTGCTTTTGCTTTTGTCTAGAGTTTTCTGTGTAGCAACTGTTGGAAACAAGATACTGAGCTATGAAGCTTAATACTGAACTAGAATATAAAATCTTCTGCTGATAGATGAGTAAATAAGGTAAGTCCTGACAGAGTTGCAGATTCAGTCTTGTGCATAACTGGTGTAAGGATCCATATGTGACACTTTGTAAGATAGATATATGTACATATAGATATATATACATAGATATAGATATAAGAACTAATAAATTTCATTTTAAATATAGTAAACAAGACCTTCTACCCACAAGGTGGACCATACTCACACAGGGAAAAAAAATGTGGGAAAGCACTTGAATGCAGGTTAACTGATAATACAACAAAAGGCTTAGACTGTGCATCTTGAGCACTGATTTTAGAAAACCTTTTTTTCAGAGATCTTGGGATCAGAACTGAAATCTTTCATGTTTTTTAACTCCTGTGACCAGTCAAAGAAGAGCTACCATCACCATTGTCTGCTGCTGGCTTTTTCTTCAATGATATTAAAAGAGACAGCAGGATGGGAAAAAAAAAGTCCACTCCTGTGGTTCAGAAGTATGCCATATGCCACATGCCACTGAGAAATTTAATAAAATGCATCTTTTACCCAAAGCTAAGTTAAGGAGCTGAAGAATGACAAAACCTGTAGAAATGGGTGACATTCTTCAGCTCAGCAACTTTCCGTTCTTTTATTTGCAGCTTTACAATGTGTCTGAGACAATTTCAGTAACAGCTACTGAGGACCCAGTCTTCATGCATCGGTTTTCAACTGAATTTGAAAACGTGGGATTGTCTTTGCTAAGGTATAGGTTAAAAGGAAAATAGGGAGAAAACACCATGTGATTCACCTGACTGTAAAATTCTGTTTTAAAAATCATAACATAAGGAAGATATTTATGGTAGGTCTTTTTGTTAATGAAACAGGAATTATTCTGTATCTGAAGCTTTTTGTATTTCATGTGTTATAATATAAGAATAGTATTTAATCCTCTGGAAAAACCTCAACAAATACTTGTAAACGTTTCACAAACGTATTTGGAAATCTACAAATATGAAAATAATAATTATGCCTTATTTCCTCTCAGGAAAAAAAACCACTACCTTTTGTGCTTTTTTTTCTCTCTCTTTTTTTTTTAATATTAAAAAAAATCTCCACTATTTTTTACTATTCACTGCTTATAAATGGGAAAACAAACACAAAATGGGAAAATGGTCAAAATTATGGAAAGGAGAACGTGGAAGAAAATATAAAGTTTCCTAGCTCCCTGTTTCTACAGTTTGTTACTCATCACAATAATTAGCTGCACAAACAATTGCATTTACATATACAATTTTCCTTTTTAATCTTTACTGAAATATTTATTTATTTATTTTTACTCATTGGGCATGAGCAAAGGCCATTAGCAATTGACAAACATGGTTGTTATGTTGTTTAGTTTCCCTGTAGCTGATAATTAAAGTTCCTGCTATAAAATACATTTTATGAGAAATAAACTTTTTTATTCAAAAGAAACATACCTGTTTGGATGAAATTCCCTCAGAGGAGGCAAAAAAGACTTTGCACCCAATTTTTCTATATGCAGTCACATCAGTAGGTAGCAGGAAGTTTGGAAGGTTGTATGCTTTAAGAGGAATAACATGATTTATACGGAAGAATGAAACGACTCACATCTCCACCAGAGCACAGAGAAATCCATGAAGGACTGTGACCTCCATGCCACAATTTTTTCCTGATAGCCTGGGGTACTGTTGCCTTGAACTGCTACTGTCTCAGGGCAGATAGCCAAGTCATACTCCAATTTACAACATCTCTACTGACAACTGTGCAAGTTCCTTTTTTAACTTCCTGTCATCTAAGACTGGTAATGAGATTGATATAATCTCAATTCAGTCCTCAAAAAATAAGTCAAATATATTGCAAATATCTTATTCAGGCTTACTGCATTTATGCAGATTTTGCTTTTATATTACTATTCGATTTAGTTTATGTTGTGTTTAATCTGCCTTCCTTTTCATGTATATGGTAACTTGTGGGTCCTTTGGAATACTTTGTCATGAAAGCATTTGTTTTTCTAAATAAAAATGGATTGCTGTCCATAAAAAGCATCTGGAAATTTCAGCTCCTTTGTCAAACTGTAAGAATTGGTTTTAAATTATGTCCATAGTTATTGGAATGCTTCTTAATTTCTGGAACAACGCTATTTAAACACTTCTTGAACACCAATAGTGACACTGAGGCTTATTCTGTTCATAAATTTATATGAGATTAAAAAAGGTATATAGACCTTTAGTGAGGTATTGTGTCAGGATTTGGACTTCCATGATCCTTCCGGGTCCCTTCCAACTCAGGATATTTTATGATGTTCTGTGAAGACCACAGAAAGTGTGTTGCCTAGATTGCAAAGTTTGGAAAATAAGACAAAATGTAAGAGGCAGCAAATCTGCAGTGAGACAGAAGGTGAGGACAAGACCCATAAGAGGATTATAATAATTTTAATAAAGGTACCTTTTAACCTGATGGTTCTATATCAGTGTAAACTTTAAAAATAGGTATCAGCTGTCCCCACTGGCCTTTTACCTAGCCATTATCAGTTAACCATTTCCAAATCCTGTGGGTCTCAAAAAGGGAATTGAAAGACAAGACGTTAATGGCTTTATGCACTAATTCAAGGAATACACTCTATTTGTAAAAGTGCTAAGACTCCTGTGGCAGAAACTGTCAAGTGAATAGTTTAGGCTACTATCACTGATGGAGTGGAAATGTCAAAGAGCAACTCATTAGAGTCAGAGAACAAATAGGTTGGGATACTCCGAGCTTTGAAAAGCACGAAAGGTAAGAGCAAGCAGATGAACTAGATGTGATGGCAAAAAAGAAGAGTCAGTGAAAGGATGTAAGAGGCAGTGATCAGTGAAAAGGAAGATAACCTTACACATTGGAAAGTGCAAAAAGGGATTGTACACCGTCATTCTACTAAAGCTGCTGTGCTTAATTTTGATTCTGAAAGTCTTCAGATAGGTTTCTATACACACACATTTTTAGAATCATAGAAAATTTGCTGGAAGGACATTTAACAGTCATTTTGGCGCCCTGCTTCTTGAATTAGGACTACATTCAGTAGTAGATTGGGTCAGTTGTTGCGTTGTCTAGTGGAGCCTCGGAAGGACCGCTATGGACAATTTATTTATCTACTGCTCTAACTTTATAATGAGGAAGTTTTTCCTAATGTCAATCTGAAGATCCCAAACCCTAACTTGTAACTGTTGCCTTTTGTTTTATCACTTGCCACTAATGAAAGTAGTTTGGCTCAGTTACAGCTGGGCTTTGGCATTTTTGTGTTCACCCCTGAATGTCTAAGAAATGCTGTTACACTTCTCTTTCATCGCCCATCTTCAATTCCACTTAAAGTATTCACTCTTTGAAATTTAGTTATTTAGGAATTTCCTGCTTAGCTTCTTAACAAAATGTCTTACCTTTTTGTAGAATAGGACATTTTGTTCCTGAATGCTAAAAATTGCTATACTTTCTTTTCAATCCATCAGGCATCCAAAATAACTCTGCTCCTGTTCATGGTCTCCCAGAGGATCTTGACCAGCAATTTACTAAACTTTGGGGTCCTAATTATTGTTTAAACTATCACTCTCAGAATCTGGGTTATAGAATTTACTCCCATTGTCTGGTGCAGGCAGTCAAAGTAAGCCATGGGCTCTGTAGTAGAAAAATTGAGTTCTCAGTTCTGTGTTTAAGTGGCAATAAATGAAAAAGAAAGGATCCAGAGTTTAATGACATTTGTTCTTGTCAAGGGAGCTATACTTATTTTCAACTCTGCACAAATTTCAATTGAAATATTTTTATTAATATCATGCATTGGTTCACACAAAACTCTGTGTCTATGAAATATAAAGTCCAAGGTGATTGACAATAATAAAGATTCTTACTTTCCTGAAAAGGGAATTAATTGTTAAAGTCTTAGAGCTTGCACTAGTGAACCAAAACAGTATATTTTGGTTTCATGACATTTTAATTACTACTACTTTACGAAAGTTCACTTCTCATTTAAATCTTGTAATACCAGGTTTGTTTACCAGAGTACGTGTCAGTAGTGATCCCAGTGTGACTTTTTTGAGTCCCATATCATGCCTTCTTATGTTCTCCCATATGAAGCAGTATTTATAAAAGATGGAGTGATCAGACTATGCTTCCTTATATAGCAGGAAAACAGAATATGGCCCATGTTTGATCAACTTCTGCTTTTGTTGGGAATGAGTACCTAGCACCTGAGTCTCCTGAATTATCTACCAGTCTAGACCCCTCATGTCAGCTGAAGCTCTAAAATCTTTCCATTAGAGGTACTCTCCATCTTCTTCTGTTAAATAATCCCAAAATTTAAATTGTTGTAAACAAGCATACACCCTCTTTTATGTCCATGATGTTTTCAGAACATATTTTAAGTCATTCAAACCAGCTGTACACTTACTAAAATTTGCAAAGACTGACGACACACTCCAAAAGAATATAGACAGAATAAAATGAAATTTAACTACTCTAAGGTAACATAGAAGAAAACACCTTTATCTTCTAGGAAGTTTTAACCATGAAATCTCTTCCAGTAAACTTATACTAGGCAAACCTACTAATACAGACTACAGCTATTGAGTGCACAGTTCACCTTCTGCCTCTTGTAGGGCAGGATTTTTCCTTGCTCTCATTCTTGTTCTGTGATTCCTGCATTAATATCTGGACAGCAACCAACTCAAATAACAAGGATAACTTGTATGTGATCTAGTCTATAACTTGATGGTTGGAGTTCTTTCATAGGAATGTGAAGTTCTATTAGGCTAACAGTATGAACATTTTCTTGGGCAAATGTTCTAATGATTCTGTTATTACACAGAAGGCAGGAAAGATAGCATTACCTTTTCAATGAAGGGAGTGCTACATATCCAGCTACTTATGTTCCTCAAGGCAAAGTGTTAGGTGTAAATGTACAATGCCTATAAAGTTACCACACTAAAGGCTGCACTGAGGATATCCAGCACACAAGAAAAATGTTCAGCATGTTTGTCCTGCTAGTCCCAGTCACAGGAACCAATATCTGCCATGTGACAGCCTCATCCAGTTTGGTGCTTAATTTGGAATAAAGTTTCACAGTGACTTGGTCCTGTTCTTAATCCGGTACTAAGTGAATACATCGGTGAATTGCTATCTGATGGATAGAACACTAAAGCTGTAAGAATTTCATGAGCCTCCTTAAGCATGTTGCTAACTTGTTCAAATATTTGAAATTTGAAAGCTGTTTCTAAATTTAGGTTGATTCTATCTAAGAGCCAAGGGAGTTGTTTTGTTTATAATAAACCATATCAGCTCTTTCAGAGCAATTGCACTGAATGCTGTAAATGCACATAAGGAACATTAGCTTTTATGCAGCATAGTAAAAATCCTTATAAACATTGAGAAAAATTACCAGAAGATATTAGTGGATATTGCAAACTAATCCCTTCACATTTAGGTTTTTTAAAAATTGAATCTTTCTTCGAATCATATTCTTATTAAAAAAAGCCACTTTAAATATGAAAATATTCTGATATTTTTTAAGGCATTTTAACACATCTAAGACATTCTAAATTAAGGGCCTTATTCTTAACTGCAGTAAGACCACTTTTGAGTTGTTCTGGCATCAATTACAGTTATGTGCATTTCAAAGCCCCTATGCGCTTGTGAAGAGGTTTAAAGAGGACTTAATGTAAATGAGAATTCAGTCATAATCTTTTGGGATGAATTGAACTGTTCATTTATAAATGGGAATAATTAACAGTAACACACCTTTGCCTTATTCATGTCAATCCTTCCATTTATAAAATACAGATCAACTCCTGTTAATTTTACTTATTTGAATAAGTATTTCCATGTGAGTATCCCCTTCAAATCTGGATTTTTATGTAATTATTTTCTAAAGCAATAAAGAGCAATTTCCATTTTACTATTTAATTTTATCAGTAATCTGTGAGCAGAATGGTGGCTCTGTTTTCAGAGAGCACTTGTCTTTGAAATCTGAAAGAAAAAATTAGTTCCTCCGCAGTTAAAACTACAATGTTTGGCTAAAGCCTTTCAAGGAGTTTGGAACTCCTCCAGTAGTTCTCAAGGCCTTCCTAGAGCACCATTTGGGTATGAAAAAACAGTTTTGTTTTCACTGCCTGCATTGAATTTGATTAAATAATTTTCACTGATTTTAAAGTGAGAAAGGATTTTAAATCCTGCCTCCCATGTTTCCTCGGGTTGCTTTACAGTCTATGCAGAAAGACAGGTAAGGTGACTCATATATTAAAGGAGTTTATTTTGGAAGTGCATTTGTGTGCCCATTGACTTCCTCTGATATCTGAACCTTCTTCTGAATCTCAGGGTCAAACTTGTGTAATTATTCATCCAAATATATCCAAGGTACAAAGTCATCTGTCCTGAAATAAAAGTACATTCTTAATGCATTAATTATAAAGTAGTGAGAGACACAAATTAAGTAGCAGTTAAATAAACTATAGCTCATATTAGTATGGCCAAAGACTGAACAGAATGGAAAATTGGCATTAGAGAGGGAAATATTATTTATGTCATATCATAAATTATTTTTTTCCTATTTAGAGATAATCATGAAGTTGAAAATATGTTATTCTTATGGGCATACTAGGTGTCCAGAAAAAAAGATTTTAAATACTCAGAAGTTTTAATACCATAGGTACAGGCATAGAAAGAGGAAAAATGAGTCCCATGAGAATACCTACTTTTGACAAATAAGACTCAGAGGCAAAATCTTTGTGGCATAAGCTAATATAAGACTCTTACTCTCATCCAAACCATTATATTAACATGCCTGGTAGAAAAAGCAACAGCCAAAGTCATAAAGCAGGAGAAGTTAAGCAGATTGGGTAGATAGCTCTATGGTTTCTGTCTCAAATGCATTATCAGATACTGTGGAAAAAACACCCCAAACTTTATCCAGTCTTCTCAGCCAACAAATTGTCACAATTCTTTTAGGAGAATACAAGAATGAAAGGCATATTTTCTGTATGGCTTTCTGTCTGATGTAATCTAGTTATAATAGAATGGGATTTGCTAAATCAAATAGGTCCAGCGCTGAAAAGAAACTCACTGTGGTATGTCTATTCAAGTAAATAAAATGACGTATCTCTAGCAGGAGAAAAAGGCAGAATAAGTGAAAATTCATGTCATGCCACCTCTGAGCCAATATTGGTTGATTCTATGTCTCTTGGAATAAAGACAAGAAACTAACATGTCAGTTAATATCACTTTTTCTTTTACATCTTCAGTATAAGCCTCTGTAAAGCTGTAACTGGGTGGATTTTTTCCCCCAAAGCAGATGCATGGAACTTCTGCACGTATATCAATTAATCCTTTTCTTTTTATTAATAACATAAGCAATTCACAGAGTACTTAGTTACCATGCACTGAGCTCAGTGGAAGACCAGCAAGATGGACAGGGTAGTAGCATTTGTCGTGGGAGTAGAAACTGAGGAACTCAGGCTTGTTCAGTAAGGTGGCTTAGCATATTACAGCGGCCTTCCCAGTACCTGTGAGGAGAAGGAGCTAGTCTCTTCACAGAAGTACATTGTTGGAAAACAGGAGATAAAACTCATAAATTGTAAGAAGAAAGTTTCAGATTTGGTATCAGGAGAGACTTTAACCAACAGACAATAAAGTAGTGATACAGGAAGCCTAGGGTGTCTGTAAAGTCTCTATCCTTGGAGGTTTTTGAGTACAGATTGGGCAAAGCCCTGAATTAACCTGGTTTGAACCCCAGGATAACCTCACTTGATGCTATAGCTGACCCTGCTTTGAACTGGGAATAGAGACACTTGGGTCCCTTCCAAGTTGAATTATCTTATAAAACACAGCAAGCTACATGTATTATAAATCAAGATAAAAAGTTAAGATAAAACCTAACTGTGGAATACTGAACAGTAAAATCTTCTATATCCATACGACATATAACATTTATATGCTGTGAAAGATGGTGTCATCAACTTTACAAAATATTATCCATACTCTTTACACTACATAAACTTAGATCTTTATTTCTACTATTCGTGTGTCTACTATGCCACTAAAAGACATTTGGAGGTTTGTCTTCTGGTCTACCATCACTACTTGACGTGAACTCTATCACCTGTACCTTGTGAAGAGGTTTGCGGTACCCAGTTGCAGTATGAATGCTTGTCTGTGTTTAGTGACACTGAAAATAATTATGTTCTGATGGAAACGTGGTTCAGACAGTTCTTCAAACCACTGAAGGGCATTAGCTACAGTGCACAAAGGATTAGTTCTTTTTATGTTGGTCTTTTTTTCCTTCCTCTTCAAGTTCCAACCTGTGCCTTTAAGAAAAATTTCACAGACAATGGATTCATTTGGAACTCATGCATAAAATAACTCTAGAAGAAACCGCAAGATTTAATTTGAAATTACCAACTAAACCTAAATATTTGTGTACCCATAAGACTTTATATGTACTCATATACCTAACACTTAATGCTTGTATACATAGATACCTACTAAACAGAAAACTGTTGATTGCATTCTTATAATTCCCACATTGAATCACTTGATGCATAATTTTCCACTATATATCCTCATTTGTCTGAACCAAAAAATAAAACTACTATCCTTTTACTACTTATTAACGTTCAGTTAAAACAGTGAGAAAATCTCTCACATATAATTCTGACAACCAACTTCACCAAAACTAAATTCTTCTTCAGAATCATTACAGTTTGCCGTATAAGTAATGAGATTATGAAAAGGTAACAATGAATTAATGAGGCTAAAATAATGTATCTATCCCTCACTTTTCACAACTTCTCCTCTACATTACTCAGCAATTTTTTTTATTCCAAAGGCAACCCCTTCAAGCTAACTGCAATAGCTATTATAATTAAAACAGGAAATCTCCCAAATACTTGTTTTCTTCTCCTCTGAAATGTGAAAATTCCCATCTCATTCATGTGTCTACAGCTGGTCAAGAGGAAGTGATTCAGTTCTAGGTCTAAATTTTAGATCTGACAGGTACTTTACACTGGATACCAAATCTTTGTTGTCGTGGGGAAGATTTATCCTTTTCAGAAATTAAGATTTATTGAATTTGTTACCCCTTTTGGGTCTCACAAGGCTGGACTTTAGGACTATTACATAATTAAGAACAGAAAATATATTTTCTTTTTTCTGAGTTTTGTGCAGGGCTGTCAAGGTAGCTAAAGTTCCTAGCTTTATAAGTTGATGCAAATAAAAGAAGGCTTTCAATTAAAAAATGGAAAACTCTCTCTAGAATTTCTAAATTCATTTTTTGTAACATAGGTAGTATATTCAGACAAATAATGATGCCTTGCAATCAAGATGCAAAGGCATCTTGTCACTTTTTTAATGACCTGCATAAATAATTTGAAGCTTTCTTACTTCAAAACAAAATAATATTCCCAGATCACCATCTTACAAATTCCCACCGAAATTAGGCAGAGACTTCTCTGATATTTAGATAGGACACTCTATGGTATTTTAAAAAGATCAGATAATTCACTATTTTTGCTGTATGTGTGTGTAACTGTGGGATTTCTTTGGAGTCATTTTGATGGACAGCAGGATGGAATAAACACCCATGTCCATATACATATTTTCTGAGGTTAAAAGGCATCATTTCTTCATAGGCAGCATCAAGAAGGAGGTTTAAGGGTGAGTGAATATCCTAGGTTCAAAAACAAATACTGTAAACACTGTGATTGCAATTCTTAATTTGTCCCTTTTTTATTCTTTTTCCATTCTACAACAAACTTTTAACTGCCAAGATGTAAATTAATGAAAATAAAAGGTTATATTGTGAAAATACTTTAACCATAGAGGAGCTAGTGTGCATAGTCATGATGCAAAATGCTTTTACTCTAATGTTATGAAGAGTCCTTCTGCTTTTCCCCAGCTCCACCGTAAAAAAAAAAAAAATTAGTCAGTAAGCTGTGGAAAATGCTGTGCAGACTATTAAAATCCTCATGTATTCAACAACATTATTATATATTAGAGCTATTTCATCTGAAAACCTAATAAAACTGGCTCTACAGATTAGTCGGGGTGTTGAAAGTGACTTTTTTTAAGCATGATGGCATTAGAGGGAAAGCTAATAGAAGCTTAGAGTGAGATGCCGTATAATCATTAAATATAGACCTAATTTGGCTGGTAATTAGCCCTGGAATATATGTTGTGGGAAGCTCAGGGTAAAAAAAAAAAAACAAAAACAACAAAAGAACAACAACTTGCAAAGTGACTGAAAAATGGAGGTAGAGGCAGAGTATAAAAATTTAGGTGAATAAAAATCAAGACACACTTGACCAGTTTGGATTCCCTCTTAAAAACCTTTGCCTCTGCTGTCTTACTCAACTCATGCTGAAAGCTCAAGCTGCTGAAGTCTGCTGCAGAACCATTATCATCTGTTCATTTTATTTCCATTGCCAATTATCCTTAATTATTGGAAACTTTTTTCAACATATAATGACTGCTGAAACGTTGCTCATTAAATTGAAGCTCTAGCTCAAGAAATAGATTTTGATAAGCTATGTTATGTTATAGACCTGCATTTCCAAGTACTCTGTCCTCAGTTAACTTTGAATCCATCTTTGCACAACATTTTCCCAGTTATATTCCCATATTTATTTATTTTTACAGGATAAAGAAAAAAAAGGCCAGATTTCCTTGTTAAAAGCTGACATAATTAGTATAAAAAGACAGACGTGATGTGAATTCCTAGTAGCTAAGGAATAAATATGGGCAAACACTGTTTTCTGGAGCAATGGGTGATGTCATTTGAGCAAGGGCAATAAGAGACTGCAATTTATGATTTACATCTCCTCTGATGACAGAATATTTTACAAAAAAATCTAATTAAAATAAAAGCAAGTATCTGTCAAGATGTGCACGTTATCACTGCATATCAATGTTTTTGTGCACATAGCTCTTTCTCCTTCTCAATAAATCTTTTTTTTGTTATATTTTCTCTTTCATAATTATGAGATCTTAGAAAGAAAAAATAATATGGTTTTTTGTGTGTGTGTAATTTGTTTTAAACAACCTCTTTGCCCTTACTGCAAAAATACACACACACATAATGCCATAAAATCAAACACAAATGTTAAGGTGACAATTCTAATTTCTTTTAGATGTTGTAGCTGTGTTGCCAGCTCTTTATTTCCTTGTTAGGCATTACAAGACTCATGACAGACACAGGTTTTAAAGTGCAGTCTGATCTCTAAGGCTGATTTTTTTAAGGTAGTCTTCCTGTTCCAGACATTTTGTCACACTATCTAGTAGTAATATAATAGAAAAAAAAAGTACAAATTTCAAAATGAGACAGAGAAACTAACTTTCTATATAATTTATTGTTCTTAATTTTTAAACTGGATTGAAAGCTGTGTTGGTAAAATTGGGTCAATACTAGTTTTTCTCATCATACCTTTGTGAATGGTATATACATAAATGCTTTGATATTTAACACATTCAGACAAACTCCCTTAAAGTGTTTCTTTGTTTTGTTTTGTATTTTTTGAATTTTGTTATGCTTTCAACAACATGTAAGATACCAGCAAGAAAGCTGCCATCCTAGTGCTATTTCCAAAGAGCACTTGGTGGGTGAAATTTGGTTACTGCTTTACTTCTGAACTTCTGGAAAACCACCTTTATGTATCAGAATGAGGTATGGGGAAAAGACTTTTACTAAGTCAAAAAACCTAATGAGGACTGTGAGGATCTCCTTTATAACCCTTTAATCATCCAACAGAATTGTTACTTCTTTCTATTAGGAAAAGCTTACAGAGGCAGCTTATTGGCTCCCTTCCCGTCCTCACACCCAATCTTCCCATGAATTGAGTATGTCCCTTCTGCTTCTGAGGAATCTCTCTATGGCTTTTCTAAGGACAATGTTTATATTACAGATCACATAAAATGTATTTTTCATGAGTAAGTACTACGTATCCATGCTTGTGAACCTTCTTAAATCCCTGTTGAAATAACAGACGGCAGTCAGAATGACTCTGATAAAAGTAATTTTCTCAGTGTTTTCCAACTGACCTGTTGTACTGAAGTACTAGTGAACTTGTAATGTATCTGGGAGCACAGTGCTCACAAGAATACCAGCTCAGTTTTGCTGAAACATGGAATTTGGAAAAGGTTCAGAGAACCGTTTGAACTCTTGGGGCTTTATCCAGAACAAACTAACCTACCTGGTCATTTAGCTGTGCACAACACTAATCATGACTAGCAGCAAAATCTCTGAATCAAAATCTGACTGATAATTTTGTTGATAATAAGCAAGGCAAAGTGCAATTCAGTTTGTTCTTTAACAGTTACATTGGCTGTGCTGAACTGACAGTAATAGCAACTTGAGTTTTGTCAGTAAACTAAGCAGATATGATTAAGATTTTTATAGACACATAGGTGTCATTAACGTCAGTAGAACTGGGCAGCTGAAACCCCAGGTAACTCTTCAACAGTTTATATGACAGGGAAAAGACAAGTGAAGTAATAAAATGCTATTTTTTCCTTTGAAATTTAGTATTCAGTAGAGTTGCTAGACTGGCAACCTTGCAAAACAGAAGTTCTTTGCTGTATTTATCCACACAACAGGTACAGTATAAGTAGCAGCAATATGGATTTCTTTCTCCTGTTGTACCAACACGTTGCATACTTTCTTCAACAGCAGTCATTACTGCCACCATGATCTGGGGCACTGTTTGTAAAATTTATAAGTTCAGTCTTCCTTTCTACTCATTAGCACTACACATTCCCATACCTAGCTCCCCTAAAAATGAACAGGGTTTCTTTCTGCTTTTGTAGGCAGCCATGTAAGCCTGTTGTACAGCCCTTATGCAAACAATTATCATATTTATGGACACACTGAAGTCAATTGAAAGCATCAGCTGTTCATTGTCATGGTCTGAATATGTTTCCTTCTCATGATGGAGACATATTCAGATGCTACACATTCCTTGCTCTGAATAACCGAGGGTGAAAAGGGCTAAAGAATTTAATAATATAGCTCTTGTTGACCAAGAAAGAATAATCTCCAAGTTATGCCTTTTCCTATCCTTTTCCATACAGTTGCACTTTATGGTTCCTCATTAAGTACCCAGCTAAACAGAAGAAATAAATGCAAATTGCCAAATCTGGATTTAGGAAAAAAAGAAAGAAAAAAATATTTTTTGTACATTGAATTTCCTCAATCTTTTACATATTGTCTCCATCAAACAACATTCCTACGTCTGTTTGCCTGTCTGCAAGGATCGTTAACTTACATTATCAGAGGTGCACTTCCAAATAAAAAGATAAATTTTAGCTTTACAGGGAGCTCTGAACCAGGGAGAAAGTGCACCTGACAAGAAAAATTACATCCCACATCTTCTGAACTGCAGTGATGCTCAGACTTTTCAGGCTCTTGTGACATTAGCAGAAAGTAGCTTAATACATCAATTACCTAGTCAATCACAAAAGACATCCACAGTGAACAGCCTTTCCTACATTCTATTTAGGGTAGGTCATGATCTATCTGAGCTATAGATGCACGGGATGAAAGGCTGGAGAGATGTCGCTACTCCTGCAACAGTGTTTACCTAAATGAAATAGGTAGGTAATAATTTTCATAGTAAGGAGCCTGAAAAAATAATAACAGTGAACATATGGGAAGAAAGGAAAATGAAGTGTATCCACTTATAAGACATCACCTATTTAAAGACTTGAATTAATAAAAAATAAAATAAAATTAAAAAAAAAAAAAAAAACAAAAACAAAACCAAAAAAAACCACACAAAACAAAACACTCAAAGGGCAAATTTTGCATTTCCAGAAGATTTATTTTCCACGTTTCTCTCCTGTACCTCGCCCACCTCTTTGATGCATAATTGAGCTTGAACACCTCGAAAATATTGGTTGAGCCATCCATTCAGATCATCATAGTTTGCACCTTTGTAGAAGGCTGAGGGTAACCAAGCACTGGCACAGATTGCACAGAGGTTGTGAGGCTCCCTCCCTGAAGATATTCAAAAGCCATCTGAATGTGGTCCTGGACAACGGGCTGTAGGGGACCCTGCTTGGGCAGAAGGGTCGAACCACATCATCTCAAGAGGTCCCTTCTGACCTCAGCCACTCTGCAAGTTTATGACATTAAATGAGTTCTGTAGAAAGGTTTGCAATTCAAAGTGCTGATGCTTGTTGGTGGAAGCAGAAGGATTCAGAATATAAAACACATGAAACCTCCATTTGCCATTTTAGTGATGGTTAATTCATTTTGTGTTTTTTAAGTCAAACACTGTTGCACTGTCTGTACATGGCTATAAAAGCTGTCAAAAAATCATCTTCTAATTTGTCTGGTGTTGGTGTTCCATTTGATGGAAAAGTTTCTCAAAGTTGAGGGATTGTCTGCAATTAAATACAGTTGTCAGTTATCTGTGTTACTGTAAATGACACAGACGTAAAATGATTATTACTTTGCCATTTAGGATGCTTTGTCTGCTTCCCATTCTTTAAGCTAAGAATATAACCTGAAAACTTCATCCAGCAGTCTCTTCTGAAATAGAGACATGTAAAAGGAATGATACAAATACACAGCTAGACCACATTTTCAACAAGTATTTCCAAAGACTGCATTTTATCTTTGAGATAGAATGAAATGCAGGAAATACCCTATAACACCCAGCTACTCAAAGCATGTTAGAGCAGACAGAACTCCAGTAACACATAGAATTCCATTCTGAGAGTATCTCTTCTGATTTTTACAGCTACTTATGTAGTAAGATACGTAGAGACCATGTAGGTGGCAGGAACATTTAATGAGAGATTTTACAGCAGATAGATGGAGATGGTGTAGAACAAAGCTTTTGTAGTATGAAATGATATAAAATGAGTTATCAGTAGTCTTAACTGGGGTGGGATGAAAAGGGGTACAAAACTCCTCAAGGTTCCTTTGTGTTACCATGCTGTTGCCAAGGAATATATATGGTATGTTCTAGTCATTGGAAGAAACTTTGTTCACATAGAACTTATTAGTATCTCCCAAGCTCATCCACAATGTAAAGTCTATTCAAATTCAAGTAATCCCCTTCAGTGCTACTTCTTTGTCATTGAGAGAGAGACAGTCTAGAGCTTGTTTTATTAAACTAAGATTACAGAGTAATTCACATGACAGTCTTTGCTGACTTGGATTCATTCTGTAGTTTAATTCAAGGTACTGGCATTCACTTCTGGAACACTAAAAGATCTGGAATTTTCTAGAAATTTTAAAGATCACTTGTTAATTTTTTTTTTGGTATATACAAAAGGTGAGGAGTTTGCTTGCTTGCTTTTTCTTTTTCCTTGTTGTCCCTCTGACTCCACCCATGGAAACAACTGGCATCATCACACCTTTAACATTGAGAGTCACTTCCTTCCTCAGTCTTCTGGATCTTCTATTGATTGTTACACATGCTACACTGCAAAGTCTATCTACCCTCATAGGCTTTTCCTAATGGGAATAGTATAAAAAGGAGTGCATGAATAAAAAACATATTGAATAATTGCCGTGCTAGTGGGCATGGTGAATAGAGCAGAATTAAATGTTTGCAGTAAATATTATATTTAAAAATAATATTTTGTATGAAAAAATAATGATGAACTATATACATGTCTATGGTTATATACATCTTTTGACTTTATATATATGGTTAAAGTTGAGAACAGAGGTATAAACCACAACATTAAGAATAACAAGTTGCACTGTTATCTACTGGTAATTAAAAAAGAGAAAGACACCAGGATTGTGTCTTGACTGTGATACAAATCTCCTCTGTACTTAAGTGTGTAACATATGCATACAAAATGTTTTTTTCATAATGCATGTGTAAGTCTAGAATACTTGCCTCAAAGGCAGCTTTTCTAACACATTTTATCAGAGAAAAGCATTGGAAACTGCAGCTCGAATATGACCCTTGACTTATTTTTTGACTTATTTTTTTGATGGGAAAAGTTTATTTTCCATTTATATATAAAACCAGAAATTTATGGCTGTGAGGACAAGGTTTGTCTGGCTGGCTACTGAGAAAGCACATACATTTACAATCAGTACACTATAATCTATAACATAAATACAGGGATAGGACAGCAAATAAACTAGTCATGGGGATTTCTTTAGCAAACAGGGGAATCACATGTCAGAAATCCAGAAAAGACTTTGCAAAGATTTCATTCTTGTGCCCAGGGAGGGCACTTGGCTGACAATGTGAAGAAAAGAAACTGTCTGAAGAAATCGAATTGATCTAATTTACTCACTTCAGCCAATTCCTCCCTTAAGCATAATCATATTCTGTTGTGGAAGAGAAAAGGATAATGTCTTAATGTCCTAATAATCTCGTAACCTCAGATCTCTGCCACAGAATTTGGCTATTTCATGCCATCTGAGGACATAT
Organism: Lepidothrix coronata; assembly: GCF_001604755.1. Taxonomy (NCBI): domain Eukaryota; kingdom Metazoa; phylum Chordata; class Aves; order Passeriformes; family Pipridae; genus Lepidothrix; species Lepidothrix coronata. The sequence continues at coordinate 5,991,124 of NW_016690186.1, read as the reverse complement.
TAAAATGCCTTCCAAATATTTAAGACCCAAGCTATCTAATCAGAAATAAATTGGAAAAGCAAGTTTTTCAATTAATCACAGACAGATTTTTTTCCTTCATATATTAAGTCAAGATCCATTAATCATATCACAAAGCTTTGAGGTTATATGATATGAAAAATTAGCAATCCAAATCAGTACATCTCAATTAAATCACAAAACTGCATTTAGATACGATGTCTCATATTTCCCTCTCTCTCTAACCACGAGCCAGACTAAGATTTTCTAGAGTGAAGCTACGTGCTGCACACAAACCTACCACATGCATAGTGCCCATCCTGGCTTCTCAGGGCTCTGAACAGAGGATCTTGAGACGTATGGCAATGTATCACTCATGATGGTGTTCCACAGAATATGTAGAATATAGATGTTTAATCTGAGCTTAGAATAGGTATGATGTCTTCTTACCTTTTAAAGGAATACATTTTAGGGTAGAAATGATAAATTTTAGAAATTTTTTATGGATGCTTAACAAGAGACTATTTCACCAAGAAAATAAATAAATATAACGGTTATTAAATTCTTCCTCTTCTTTCAGTTATTTCAGTCCTTTCAATCTTTAATTTGCCACTGAATATGCCACAATGCCACTGAATAGCACTGTAGTTATCCTTAAGTTCATTAACTAATTTTAACTAATGCGTATGAAATATAACTAACTGCATTCTATGACCTGTGCCCCTATCTAGCATTTGTACTAAATAAATTTAATGCATCCAATATTGTTGACCAGAACATATGTTAGTGTTTTTTAACTCTGTAGAAAGTATTATTATGCTTCAAGACACATATTGGATACGTAGAAATATTGTAAGACCTGCAGAGTCACCTAATACAGTTTATCTTCTATGTGTGACGCATGGTCCAGAAACCCAGAAACAGAGCAGAAGGAATAGTGTGCCATGGTGATTCTAAACTAAAAGAATGACTGTAGGGAGCTCTGCTTTTGAGTGCTTCCAGAATATCAGAATTTTTTGTCTCAAAATAACCAGTGAATTATTATATATTTTTATTTGCACAGAACTGTCTCAGCATTCATTTCGTTGTCCCAAGAGTAACTTGTTCTCTTGCCTAGCCCCCTTCCCCCCAAGACAGGGTGCTCTTGGGAAAAGCTAATACAAGTTAAGGAAATGATACTGGAAAGAGACAGCAAGGACAGAGTTCACCTATAATTATAGCCAAGCTTTTGTGCATATGTTCACACACACTGGGAATGCTAGTTATAGGCAAAGCACATTTGAACATTTGAGTAAATGTGTTTTACTTAAAATTCTTCTCCCTATACAAGTGTGCATGAAATAAAGGCATAGTATTTCCTCATAGGAAGGAACGTACTAAGTCAGGAAGCCTGAATTTCACCTTGCTATCCATGTAGCAGAGCAGAAGAAACTTATATGATAAATTTACCTTCCTTGTCAGTCTTAAAAAAAAATAAATCTCTAAAACCTACTACTTACCTGTGAAACTGTGGAGTTGAAGATTGATTTTATTACAGTCAAAATCACAAGAGTAGAAGCTATGTGGTACAGAATGGAGAGGAAAAAGGCAAATCAACAATTGATCCTTTTCAAATGACAGAGGGAGGAACAGAATCTACCTGAGATAAATGTGGCATGATTAAGACAATTTATTTTATGTACAGAAAAGCAAAGCTTCAAGAAACAGAATCATAGGAAAGAATTTGAGTCTATTGCAACTCCTTCCTTGTACTGAAAAAACATAAATCAGACAATAATACTTTCTGAGAGTTTTTTCTAAAAATGTTGGAAAAAAGAGTCTGATGGCAGTTCTGCACAACTAAAACCAAACCAAAACAACAGCCTGAAGAATATGAAATAAATCAATTCTATAAAGAATGAAAAATATGGAAATTAATAAATGAGTCTTACAAGTTTCTACTGTAATTAACACTGAAAGTTTACTAAATATTTATATTCAATCAAATAGCAACTAGTGTTGGAAAAGCTATTCTTCTGTACAGGGAACAAAAGTCCTTTCCCTGTAAAAATGACATAGACTATGTTTCTTTTTTAATTTTAAAATCTATAATGCAGGTAGGAACTGTAAATCCATTTCTTTGGCCAAATACAACTTATTTCAAGGATGTAGGTACTACTCAAGATTTGTTTCTCTTTATATCTATGTTTGTGTCCTTTTAAATAGGCACTTAAAAGTCTTTGACCCAGCAAAATAGTGTGGGAGGTTATATTTGCTAAATCAATTTTTAAAAGCAGGGAAAATAGAAGAACATTTTTTCCTGCATAAAGATATCAAGGACACTAAAGAACAGCACAGTATTTAACCAAGTTTAAAGGACAATAATGGTCATGTTGCTTTTCAAAAGAATATATTGAAAAATCATTTTCAAAAGACTGAATTTGGATGTCATAGATGTTTTAGCAGATGGTGATTGGTGCTGCAACTCTTTTAGCAGATTTTTTAAAAGAATGTGATGAAATGTCATATGTTTTTGACATTTGGTTTTCATTAGAGAATTTTTTCTCACCTGATGCTGTTTGTCTTTTCAGATGCTTTTGATAATTTGATAGCAATATTGACTGCACTTGTATTTTATTTCCTTCACCAACTTGAATTCTTTTCCATTTCATTCCAATGTTTCAAGTCAGTCTGTGTTTTAGCCTCTTCTTCTCAAATTAATATAATGGAACTTTTAATGTTCATTCTATAGTTAAAGCTGCGTTGAGATAAAAAGTATGTAAGTACAGGCACGGTGTTACATTTACACTAAAACATCCAAGAACCAACCAACACGGTGCATAATGGACAGAAGTCCTTCATTTGATAAGACTGGTAGGATACTCACTTAGAAGGATCTCGGTAACCACTTGGCTGTCTAAGTGTTGTGGATTGGCCTCGGCCAGCAGCCAAGCACCTATACGGCTGCTCACTCAGTGGAATGAGGGAGAAAACAGGAGGAACAGGAGAGAGAAAACTCATGGGTCAAAATAAAGACAGAGGGATCACCTACTAGCTGCTGTCATGGGCAAAGCAATCTCTGCACTTGGGAAATAAAATTTGCCAGTTAACATAAATATTAAATTATTGTTTCAGTACTAGGAAACGAACAAACAAAAAAAAAAATTCAGGCACTTTCCTTCCCCTTGCCAACCTCAACTTCACTTCAGACACCTCTCTTTCCTGTGTTATTGCCACAGGTTTTACTTGGTCCCTTCAGCTGGACAACTATTGTGATTTCTTTCTGCTCACCTTATTACCTTTTTCCTACTCTGCCGTGGAGCACCTTCTCCTCCTCTTACTTTGTTCCTTCAGTTGTTTCTCACTATTTTTCTCCTGAGGTGTTCTTAAATACCTTATCATAAAGGTGCCAGCAGCTTTGGGATTTGATCCATTTTGGAGCCGTCCAGAACTGCTTGTGTTAGGTAGTCCTTGACCTCTTTTCAGAGAGGCCACCCACGAAGAGGACTCTACAATATCAAAATATTGCAATTTACACCGAGTGCATTAGTATTTTTCCAGTCTGAAAGGAAAGATTGTCTGATATAAACAGGCATATAATAACTATATTTATAACAGGTATCTAAGATAGTGGTTCTTCTTTGGATCTCTTCAGCATTGTCCAGGAAAATAGAATAATTTAGGTTGGAAGAGACCTCTAAGATCATCGAGTCCAACTGTTAACCCAGAACTGCCAAGTCCACCACTAAACCTGAAAAAAGAGTCAAAATAAAATAGCTACTCTCCTGCTTAAAAAGCTTCTTATATTGCAAAAGGCAGGTTGATAAAATAGTTTGTCGTAGACCTCATAAACTTTGTACCTCACATGTTTATCACAAGGGTAGAGTAAGCATTTCCTAGTAAACCACAGAGAGTAATTTTTATTCATTTGGAATGCTTTATTTCATCACTTAAAAGAAAATGGTAGTCAGATAAGCAGACTTCTTTCCCTCCTAGCTCATCAGTATAATTTATCACATACATGCTCACTGCTACTGACTGATAAAATGAAGAGATATACTGTACTAAACCCACTGGCAACAGAGATGGAGATGATAGTTATGTAGCATTGAAATATGAGATTAGTCATAAAAAAGCAGAATTCAAACCAAGACTATTTTCTTCATGGTAAGAGGGCAATTATAGTGAAAGAAGTAGCCAGGAATGCCTTGAAAATATGCATACTGAATTTGAATGGTCATTTTGAACATGGAGTGACTTCTTTGCGGAAGTTCAGCATGTAAGCATGAAGAAGGGGACATGAGCAAGAAAAGTTTATTGCCCAAGAGGATGCTCCTAAGAGCCCGTTTGCTGCCCCAGTTCCAAGAAATACCAATCACCTCAGCATAAATTAACAGATAATCTCTCCGTACTTATCTCATACACATGGATTGTGCATGGGAATTGTCTATCATTGATCAAAACTAGACCAGAAAGTTCAACCTTTTCTGATTTAAAAGGGAAAAAGAAAGTCCAATTTTGATACATTCTAATGTATAGAACAACTTTTGTTTTCCGGAACATAAAGAAAAACATTAAAAATGTTAGCAGTAGCCCTGTGCTTTGAAATATATTGCAAACACCTACATAACGTTATCTTTGAGGCTGGTGGATTTGATACTTTGTTTTCCTTCTGAAAAGTGGAGAAATATGATTACCAAGCATTTAAGAATTATAGCATGAATTCATTGTTCTATGAAGAAGTCGACAGTGGTGGTACTTAGGGCACAGAGACAGTGTAATTAAACAGCAATATAAGTTAAACCACGGAATATATGAAATATATAAAAATGTTAACGTCTACAGAAGTTTCTCAGCTAATCAAGATTGTATTACTCATACATAGCACAAGAGATGACAAAGAAGAATGCCTACGCATGTTCATTGATGTATAGTTTTATCTACTTGATAGATGATGACTCTTTCCATCTATCTTCTTAATCTGTATTTAGCCAGTTTCAAAGGAAAAGTTTTAAATTATAGATTGTATTGCAATGTTGGCATGATAGAGTTCTGTGCATCAATTCACTTCATGGAGCTGTTATGAAGTTAACCTACATACCACTCTAATGGTGTGAATATTAAAATTCTGATTAAAAAGTGTTGACCTGATTCTTTCTTTCTAGCTCATATTCTACCAGTCTTATAATAACATAAATCAACTTAAATAAGTGGATTTCAGCTAGCATAAGACTGAGATAAGAACTTAGAACTGGCTCTGATACATATGCAAGGGGTGACTTTTCTAATGTGGCTTACTTTGGAAAATAATACGACAGCAATAATTCATGCAATACAGAACATAGGCAACTTTTTGATTATATGTATATGTATACTATACATATATATATACACAACACATATATGTATATATTACATACAAACTTTGACTTGCCTTGTAAACCAGTAAGAAAAATTTACATCAATATGTTGCATTGATTTAATTATTTAAAAATATATATATAAATATCTGCATATTTAAATGGCTATAAAGAGGGGAGGAAGCATATTTCCACATAGTTTTTGAAAAGATAATGAGATTTGCTGTTCTTCAAAGAAAGCTTCTCTTATGAACCCTTTAGTTATTCATAAATCTCCAGTTTGCAATCTCACTGCAAACAGCAAGGTGTCTGTGCACTTACAGCTTCTATACTCAGCCTTATATCAGCCATTTCAAAGGATAAAAAGCTCCAAGTGATTCCACAACAGCAGGGCTGAACATTACGCTTCTGTGCAACCTCAATTCCAGCTGACTTCAATTTCCACCTGTCCTTGGGGTGGATGGCTTCAGAGCTCTTCTTGCAATGACCCTGGCTGTTTTTTCTGTCCAGTATTCCCATTCTGATGCCACATTATGGACAGATGGAAATAGTTTGGGCAGTCAGAATGTGTTCATAAATACTCTATCCAAGGCTTCAGGTATCACATATTCCAAGAGTTTTCTATGCAGTCTGCTCTAGACTGCAAATTTTTGTTGCATTTAAACACAGATCCAATCTTCATGCCATTCCATGAATGCAGTATGTATTGGAATGCTACTTCAGATGGGAATCTACAGACTACTATTTCATTCCCCTTACAAGATTGCCACAAAATTTTAGGGCTAAAGGTGGAGTTAATCAATGGTTAACAATGACCGTAAATTCAATATCTGTCAAAACTCTATTTACTTCCTTCCTTCACTAAAGCATTAGAAAACTTTTTATATCAAGAAAAATGCAGAAGGACCGATGATATTACACTCTTCATTAAGCCAAAATGTTATTGTACTGTTCATAGATGACTTTCCACTCATGGTTATCATTCCAAATTTGTAAAAATAAAAAAAAAATATTGATAGCAGAATTGCCCTGTCAGTGCATGCAAATTGTATTTATGTATACAGGTATACATATTTATATTTGTGTGCTCCTCTTTATTTATATAATTCTATGTAAACACTAAAGTATATGCATATTTATGAATAGCTGACATTGCATCTTGGAAAGACCTGAAGAATGTTTTAAAATATTTGCATATTCTCTTTTTATGCACTACTTATATACTATGTATGTGTATGTTTGAAATCATTCATTGGTACACTTTAGAAATGCAGAGACTACATGAGTGGAGACTTCTTTCTTTGTTCAACCTTGGCACTACAGGGGTATCTGTAACTGCATTATTCAAAAAGAACGATGTGTTTTGCTATTCCCACTTGTGGTTGAAAGAGAAAGTCATTAAAGTGCAGATCTGGAAAACTGAAAGCTCTGTCTAGAGACTAACATAGCGTGTGTTGAAAATTAAAAACAAAATAAAAATATTTTTCTGGTTTGATTTCCATATAAATTTGCAATTTGCTACTTTTAATTTTTTCTTGATCAAGAGCTGTAATTTTTTACTAAATAAACCTTCATATATGTATACAAACCACAAGGAAAATTTACTGCATCTGAGATTGAAATGTCTTTTAATCTACGTCTCCAAAGACTTTGATCTTGTTTACCTACTGCAACCCAATATTGATATTTTGTAAGGTCAAATTCTTCAGAACTATCTTTTTCCCTCTGATTGACAACACATGAAAATCCATTTAGTGGTTTTAGATCACGACATTTTCTTTCCATAGACGAAAATGTATAAACGAAGAGATAGAACCTAGGAGATTGCTTATGTTTGTTAGCTCAATATTGTCACTAAATCTGTATTTCAAAGAATTTGAGGGATGGAGTATGAGCTGAGGTAAGGAGGAGGAAGAGTCAAATTTACCCCCTTTAATTATGACTCCCTTGGTCCTTATTAGAATTCTAATTTGACTGTTGCTGAACTTCTTTGCATTAAAGCTGGGATTTTGATATTGTGCTGTATTTTAACACTCTCTTCCCTTGTGACCATCTTTCTACCTCTGACTGACATTTGTACAGTACACAGTGCAAATTGCTTGATGTGTATTTTGAAAATCAATGTCCAAAGAATGACCGTTCTGGTGTGGGTATTCTTATACCCTATGGCTCTAGGAAATATTTAGAAAAACTGTCAAGCAACCTCCAAATACTGACTTGACAGTTCTTAACTTTTGTACAGTTTGCATGTTTCATGTCTGCTTCTTTCACTGATGTTACCTTACTCAATCCGATGTGGTTTTGAAAAGTGTACATAAACATCCAGTTCATACAAGGAAGTAGAAAGCTAACAAAAATAAAAACATGAGAAAGCCTTACAATTTATTCACAGTCTGTGGCTCTTCTGTTGTGTATACTAAAAAGGCAACTCAACAGGGAAATATGTGATTTTGGAGGGAAGGGGAGGATATAGACATTCACGTATTATTGAACTGTGGCTATTTTGCTCTAATGTTTAGGATTCTGATTACCTGTTGTGATAAAAATGTATCCAGGCACAGTGTCTTTGCTTCATTAGTCCTTCAGCAAACCTCACTTTCAATTTTTAATCCATGAGGGTTCAAATCCCTCAATGTGCTCTGTAAGCTTTCATAAGTTTCACTTTCTGACGGTGTTGCTTAGGAGAAGTTCATTAGGGAGCATTTTAAAAAGACACCAGTGGCAATTTCAATAAAGACAATCTCTTTGCCAGCCTTCTCCATCTCAGGCAGTATTTTCAAAAACTGGAGTCTAAGTTTTAAAATCACATCTCAACACTTGCTTGCTTACTCTCTAAGGAATGTTTGGTTTGTATTTTTTGGCCTTTTTTCATCAACTTCTGTGTCAGACTTGATCTGTATAACATGGGAAATAATTTTGAAGAATAGTATTTGAAAAATCTTATAAATCAGGATTAATCATGCCTCCATCCATTTTCTAATGGCTGAATTGGGAACTACCGTGCAGCTCTTTTCTCACTTTTTTAGAGCTATGGATAGCTACAAGTACAGAAAAAAAATATTTTCCTTTATCTAGTCAAATTAAATTTTGTGTTCTTGAATTGTTTTATAGTAGTAGAAATTTCCAGGTGCCAATTCCCATATTTGTTAATGCTGAAGTATTTTCTCACTTACCTACAGTCTCACAATCTATTAGGACAGTGAAGTGATCTAGAAAATTTTGACGTAGAGCCTCATAGATATTGCTGTAGAGAGCTAATGACAACATTTGTTAGAATTTAAACTTTGTACAACCATATATATATATATACTTCTATTATTTTACCTCATGAGATCCCTCAGAGGGAATATGTGAATATTTCCTTGGGGTTTTTTTTGTTTTGATAAGAGATTTATCTAACAAAGTTTTTGTGGTTTTTTGGTTGTTTCTTTTGTTTGGTTGGTTGTTTTTTTGTTGTTTTTTTTTTTAATGAGTGAATAATTACAGGCATTAATGCATGAATGTACTACATTTATTTCCAATTTGAAGTTCCTAATAAAATATATCACTGATTATTACAGAACCTTCTCATACGAACCCATCTCTCACACACTGTTAATGTTAGCAAATCTACATTTGGAATTCCAAATGCCTTAAGCTTATAATTTGCTGTATACTAAGAATTTTATAGAATGTAAATTCAACAAGCTTGGTTTTTTTCCCTCCATTAGTACTGGCACAACCAAGGAGAATTCCTTCATTGGACCCAAAAGATTATTTTCCTCCTTTCTCAGTTATACCTCAGTTTATCAACATCAGTGGAAATTTTTCCCCAGAGGACAATATTTTCCTAATAAATAAATAAATAAATAAATAAATAAATAAATAAATAAATAAATAAATAAATAAATAAATAAATAAATAAATAAGAGACCTAAAGTCATACTTATAAAAAAACCCAAACCCAAATCAAAACACACCACATTCCTAACTCCAACATTTGATATAACTTAATTTCAAATACCAGGAAACACTGAAGTTTTTTACGAAATTATTTATTTAAAGAGAGAATAAGAATAAAGAATTCATTGCAGCAACTGCAGTCAGCAGCAGTAGCCCTCTGAGAGCTGGTTACCTACAAGTATATGGGGTTGATGCCAGGAGAAAAAGACTTGATTTCAGTAATATTTCTTTATTATCATACATAAACCACTTTATTATCAAACATTACTTTATCATTAAGACCATAATGAATTCTGTGGAATCTAGAACATGAAAATTGATTCATTTACTTTGAAAAAATTTTACAGATAAAATAAGATGGCTTTTTCCCTTAGACTAAAAAAGGCCTGTACCAGTCAGCTTTTCTGCAAAATGCATATAGACTGTCATTTGAAAGTGAAAACAATCCTTGGTATTTCAAATGCGGGACAGGAACCATTATCCAGTTACTTGAAAAAAAGAAAAAGTCACACAAAAAAAGGAATTATAGTCTTCCAAGAGCAATGATGTTTTCTTAAAGGTGTGAAAGAAATATAAGAAATTTTTTTAACATTATAGCAACTTAGATGCTAGTAAAATTAATAACCTAAAGCAAATTAATTACAAGTAAAAATGATAACTTGGGTAACATTACTGAGGCAGAAGAAGAGATCAAATTTATTTGAACAGCAAGAAAATAGAAAACTATTAGAGCATTAAAACCAGTGAAAAAAACATATAAAATCTCTCATTAAAAGCATACAAATACTGTTAAGATAAATGTTGGTATCCCTGGTACTAGCCTCATTAACTGCAAATATTGTGGGGTACAGTGGGCTGTAGAAAGCTTTTTGAATATTTTAGTCACAACCTGAACTTATCTTGTCGAGATGATTAATTTCTTGAAGAGAGCAACAGAAATGAACCAGCAACAAGGATTAAAGAGTTGAAATTGCTACATAAGGTGAGATCTTATATATAAGCTTTTGGCATTGTACCCCATGGAACAAAGCCAGAAACATTTAGTGCAATTCCAAATACTCTGGATTTTGAAGCCTAAATTCTCTTATTTTGGCAAGCTGTGTAAAGTATTGTCACAATTAAAAGTTTCCAAAGAAATATATCTCAATTCTTCTCCACGGATTATAAAAATAATGCTAGAAAATAACTTTATGAATTAAAAGGGAGAAAACATGAACCTCTCCTACTACAGAAAATGATGTAATGGGTACTTACAAGCACAGGGATTACAAAGTTCATCAAAGGAGCAGTGTATGCATTTGATCACAAAACCTCTCACAGCCATCCTCTATCCATCCCAATCCATTTAGTAAGGTAATTGTATATAAACACCTAAGTCTCCATATTAGTCTGTACCAGACAAATTGATTAGAAGTGTAGGTTCATTTAAAGTATTTCTGATGTAATCTTTTTTATAGCACATTTTTCAAGCTCACTTGTCAAGAACATTTTGTAGATGGGTATTTTAGTCAGGGCCATTAAGCATCTTCCTCAAAGATCTTCAGAGAGATTGGTTGGAGGCTGTTGCTAATGTTCATAAATTACACTTTCAGGTTATCATAGATACACCAGAGTGTAATAGGCCAGAAAGCATCTCCAAGAACATGCATTATCTGCTACACGAAGGACTAAGTTAAGAAATCTGTTCTTTACAGGGACAAAAGTCAAAAATAGGGAGATTTTAAATGGAAGATCATCAATCATGCTTGACCAATCTGATAGTCTTCTGTGGTATCATGGCAGAACGAGTCAACAAGGGCAGAGTAGTGGATGTTGTCTACCTTGACTTCAGCAAGGCTTTTGACACTAGCTCAGGAAATATGGGTTAGAAGAATGCACAGTGAGGTGTATCAAGAACTGGTTGAATGGCAGAGCTCAGAGGGTTGTGATCAGTGGAATAGAATCTAGTTGGAGGCCTGTAGTCAGTGGTGTTCCCCAGGGATCAATGCTAGGTCAAGTCTTATTCAACTTGTTTATCAGTGACCTGATGATAAGGATGAAGGGATGGGATGTACTCTCAGCAAATTTGCTGATGATTCCAAACTGGAGGGAGTGCCTGATACACCTGAAGGCTGTGCTGCCATTCAGCAGGACCTTGATAGGCTGGAGAGTTGGGTGAGAGAAACCTAATGAGGCTCAACAACGGCAAGCGTAGGGTCCTGCACCTGGGGACAAATAACCCCAAGTACCAGTAGAGGTTGTGGGCTGACTTATCAGAGAGCTGCTCTGCGGAGAAAGACTTGGGAATCTTGGTGCGTGACAAGTTGGCTATGAGCCGGCAGTGTGCCCTTGCAGCCAGGAGGGCCAATGGAATCCTGGGGTAAATCAGGAAAAGTGTGGCCAGCAGGTAGAGGAAGGCGATCATTCCCCTCTACTTGGCCCTAGAAAGGTCACATCTGGTGTCCTGTGTCCAGTCCCAAGCTCTTCAGTACAAGAAAGACAAGAGAGGATCCAGTGGAGGGTCATAAAGATGATTAGGGGTCTGGAGCATGTCTTATGAGGAGAGACTGCAGAAGCCGGGCCTGTTTAGTCTAGAGAAGAGAAGACTGAGAGGGGATCTCATACAAATATCTCTAAGATGGGTGTCAAGAGGATGGTGCCATACTGTTTTCAGTGTTGCCCAGTGACAGAATGAGGAGCAATGGTCATAAACGAAAACACAAGAAGTCCCACCTCAACATGAGGAAGAACTTATCTACACTGAGGATGGCAGAGCACTAGAACAGGCTGCCCAGGGAGGTTGTGGAGTTTTCCTCTCTGGAGATACTCAAAACCCACCTGGATGCATTCCCTTGTAACCTGCTTTTAGTGACCCTGCCTTGGCAGGGGGGTTGGACTGGATGATCTCCTCAGGTCCCTTTCAACCTTAACAATTCTGTCATTCTGTCATTCTGTGATCGCCATTAATGTAGATGTTAGCCCTAGATAAAAACTCTGATGTCTTTAGGTAGCAGAATGGACAAAAATTATATTATTGTTGCAGAACCTTCAAATTATTCTTATTTATTTTAGGGATTTGTTTTTATTTTAATCCAGATCTACAACATATCTACTTTGAAATACAATTGTCAAGACTGTTTTGTTTTGTGTCCTTTTAATTTCAAAACAAAAAGGATAAATTTTATGAATACACATTTGGATAGCAGTGGTAGGGAGGGTGATGCTCTAACTGAAAGAATGGATTTTGATACCTACAGGGGGTTTATTGATTTCTACTTTAGGATACCAAGCAGACAGCTAGGAAGAAGAATTATATACATATATATTAGAATTATATACGTATATATGCATATATAGGAGTCTGTGTGTGTGCTTACAACTACATTTACATATGCTTTTATATTTACTTGTTCATCATAGTGTTAAATGTTCTTAATCCTCATTTATATAAATGGTCTCCATTTTTCATAAAATACAGAAGAATAGACATTCTTAATTTTTGCAGAACAAAATGTTTGAAAGGTCACTCAATAAACTGAAAACAAATATATATAATTAATTAGAAAGTTTTGTGAACATTTGATTAATGTTAGAAGTTAAAAACATTTTGAGTCAGCTCTTTCCAGTTCTGAGATGCTAGGAAGGGACCAGCTGTTGATGATCCACTGAATTATATTCTTCATAAATCTCACACTGAGAATAATTGTTTTCTGCAGGCCACTCTTGTATGTCACTACCAAGTCATTATCATTAAGCTTCCATGTTAAACAGAATTAAAAAAAAAGGAAGAGAAGAAAATAGAGTTTAAGAAAAGAAAGACTTCAGATTTTTGTAAGTTAACCGTTTGAAGGCAGAATTTGGAAAAGGCACTGATCAAATAATCAGTAAAATAGCCCTTATGATAAGCTCCCAACAAAGTCTGAAACAGATGATTTGATGCTCCTGAGGAGACAATTTACGTTGCTTACGTAAGTGACCGTAGGGGTATCTGACACTTCTAGAAGGCTTGTGAAGCCTAGAAACTCCCTGGGATTTCTGAAAACGAGACTAGCTTAGTGGAAGTTATTGTTAGTAGTCTAAAATTCCTTTCCATAACCTAATTTTTTTGCTGTAAAGAATTATCAGTTACAAGTATCAGCTCTGGTTTCTAGTAACTGTTAAGTAAAACAGCATATGCCACAAAATAATATGCCCACAGCAATGTTTCTTGTAGCCACAGGTTTTTCAGCTAAGACAAAAAACATAAGAATGAAAATAAAAATAAGTCAATGGGGGAAAATGAAACAAATGTCTGCAAAGAAGATTTCAAGTAAACTGTCAGAGGCTTTACCATGAAGTTGTGATGTAATATGGGGAAGGAGGTATGTAGTGCAACTTAGTCTATTTTATTAATTCATGGAACAGAGTGCCTATCTGATAATTCCCTGCAGAAAGTCTGTAGTAATAGGCAATGGTATACAAAATTATCCACTAACTTGTTCTGATAGAAGCCTATGATATTTTTCATTGGTCTTCAAAGGATTTTTTTTATATTGGTAAGTATATCTCCAACATATATGTAGCAAAGTCAAATCTAGTTATAATATGGTAATGTATTGTACAGCCAACTCTGTCAAACCATTGGGAACACTCACACCACGCTGATGGACTAATTCAGGAGTAAAGGCTGCCTGGGTTCTCCGGTAAATCCAAGCAGTTCTTGGCTTAGTAATCCAAAGGAGCAAGGCTGTTCGGTTTGCACTATACAAACAGTTTTTGCACTGAAATATTGCATTCTTTCCTCTCCTTTTTTATCTCCCATAAAAAAAATGAGTATAGGATATGTTGTAACTAATGCTTCAAGAACTAGAGGGAAAAACAGAAAGAAAGAACCAAAAAGTAACAAAACAGAAACAAACAAATGAACAAAGACAAAAGAGGGGAGAAGGAGAAAGAGAATTGGAAGATAATGCTCTGTGATTATAAATTCTTCTATCCAAGAGAATACTATAGAATTGTGCCAAGGCAGTACTTTCTCTTTAAGTGAGGAATGTGGGGTTGAAAACTGACTGACATTTCTGCACTACTGAAGCACAGTGATTTCTACTGCATCTTTTACTGTTGGAAGAAACAGAGGCCATTTTAAAAATAAAGGTAAAGAATAAGTGAAGATAATGTACAGTAGTCTTCTAAGATCTGATTCAGCAAGGGCCTTTCATGGAAAAGGTAATTCTAATGTTTGCTTCAAATAGGTGGGATAAGTAGAAGAAAGAAGGAAACCCAGAACTGCTGACAACACAATCCTGAGTAAACTATAGCTTTTGAAGGAGCTCAGGTGATTTTATTTAGTTGAAACAGAGACACTTCAAAGATCGTTGTTCTCCCATTGGGGGTTGAAAGCAATACTAAATCAAAGTCAGGGACTTACAAGTGTACAAAATTATTTCCTATAAAGCCTAGGATTTCCTTAGAGATTATATTTTTATGTGCTGGATCCTGCTTGGCTGAGAACATTGGATAAGGTGGAAGCTCAGGTGCAATTTATGAAGATATTAATTGTAGTCATTAGGAAATCAGTTCTTCTGATGGTATAACAGCAAAACTTTGCTTGCAGCAAGACAGAAATATACAAGAATTGGGACAATGTAACTCCAGTACAGAATGTTTTGAAACATTGCACAGTGGCTTTTAAAATGTTTCCCATTGAAAGTAATGGATTTTATTTGCTTTTAAGCTCTGTTCTGGGGGATGTGAATCAATAATGATCCTCTCCACTAAATCAAGACTGTTTCTACTCGCTGGTGTTCCTTGCAGTATGGCCCATAATTTTATTACTCCATGCTTTTCTCACAGGCTTTAGTAACTGACTGGCAAAACTACAACATTTAGGAAAGTTTTTCCATTTGGCACCAAGAGACACAGAGTTCCTAAGCTCATTTCATTTGTGACTCTTGCAAGCTTGCAGTCAAGTCATGTATCTCCAGCACGAAACTCTGAGGAATTGAACAGATAAAGCTCGAAGAGCAGAAGAAAGCTAAAAGAGAGGTAGAAAAAGTGGGGAGGACTAGAAGTGGATAAAGGCAACACAGAATCAATAGACAGCATAAGCTTCAAAAGGGAAGACATGGAATCTTGTAGTAAACAGAAAACAAATAAAAAAGAAAACATTTTGGTAAGGTAACATTTTGGTGCTCCCCTAACCTTCAAAAGGCAGCCTACAGAGACACTGGAGAGAGCTTACAGCTATGACTTCCTGTGAGATTTCATCTTGTGTAAAAGGTGTAGATTGAGATGATTAATAAGATTGGCCTTTCAGGACCAAGACTCTGCCTATCAGTCAATTAAAAAAAATAAAACAAGAACAACTAAGGAAAATAAAACCAAAACAACAATAAAGAAGTCTCAGCAATCCCAGGTTTATCATTGAATCAGTTAAACATGTAATAAGCTTTTTTTCCTTAATGTTTCAGGCAGTTTCGCTCATCTGACTTCTTCTGCTTTGCTGTCAGACATTCAGCTCTCTTTAATACAAAGTGTTCCCAGGACACCCATCCTTTACCCAGAGTATACCCAGGATGCTTGTCCTTTGGAACATTTAGCCTTTACAGTGTATCTTCCTTTCTTTTGTGGAAAATGAAACTTGCTCCTTTCTGCATGTTGCCATAATATGTTCTGATAAGTGGAATTCATATGTCATTTTCATTTTGAACAGAAGCAGGGCAGAGTAAGGTACACAGCTGGCACCAGGGAACCAGTTTCCCCTTACTGTTCTCTGAAGGGAGCTTATTAGCGACACTGCGCACTCTTCAACTGAGCCACTGAATTACAATGAGTGTGTAGAGCCCAATCCTTCTCCCAGTGTCATCAATGACAAAATGCTCACAGACTGTACTGAAACCTATGTAAAACAATTTGGCACTATCAGGACCTTGCTTTTTTAGATTTAATTTTTCTCTTTCTGAATCACCCATATAATGCAAAAGAAAAATAATAGTCAAAACGCAGACAAGAGGTATGAGAAAGATGTGGTATAATGATTTTTATGGTACAAGAATGGATAATTTAGGCTTCAGATGAGGTTATGGTCAAGGGCTAGGACCATTAGGGCTGCTATTAGGTGTCTCTTCAAGTGTGCTTGGAGCCAGACTGTCCCTCTGAAATCATGAGTCAAGAACAGCGCCATTAATAAATACACACTTTCAGAGCATTTTCAATCAAAATAGAAAAAAAATTAAGGAGAGGAAAAAGGAAGAAAGACATTAAAACAAGCAGTGAACTGGAGTTACAGGGACAACATCTAATAAATCTCATAAATTATAGATTGTTTTTGTTATAATTCCCTTAAATAGAACTGAACTACAAAAAAAACCCACTTGATTTTGCTCTTTACCTTGCCTTCTTCTTAATACTATGAAGGCCTCCAGTGCATATTATACCTCAGAAGTGTTAAAATATTTGAAACAAAAATCCATTTCTTAGCACACACGGACGGACGCTCATTCTGCTGTAAGGAGACATAAGAAACAGTACTTGCAGAAAACAATTGTTATCACTGGATGGTCAAGTCTGTACTTTTGAGTATATCGCATCAGTTTACAGACTCTTTCAATACCAGATTTTGCTCTAAAATATGAGAATGTGATTCTTAAGAAATTATGGGAAATAAAAATTATAACTAAAAAAGGCAACACAAGTAGCTCACTGACAGAACAAAAGAAATAAGAGGGAAGGGCCATAGGTTACTTATACTGGTCTGTAATGAGTACATACATCAAAAGCCTGCTGAAACCACAAAGGAGGTCAAATAAAAGAACCTTATTTGATAATGGGCTTCTGGGAGGAAGTGGTGGTAAAAATTTTTTGTAGTTCTTCTACACTATTATTCTCACTTCCCTGAGATAGTCTCCCTTGAAAATGCTTTAGTGAAAGAGAAGTTAATGTATCCAAATTATCATGTCAAAATATTAGGAAAAGGCAACATTCCAACATACCAAAATTTTTAACACAAATCGTGCTTCAAAAAAACATAATTTCATGTGATTTCCAGAGAAGTAGAAGTTTAAGTACATCACTGATAACACACCTGGTCTGGCATATATTTAGAAATCTCAGTCAGAGAGAGAACTTTCTAACAAATCTGTTGACTAAAGCTTTGATTAATTTTTAACACATTAAGAAACAATCACTATACTAAGAACTGTTAGTTGGCAACACATTGTATAACAGAGCTAAAAATAAGAGTGGTTTCAGTGTCGGAAATCTGATGTTAGAATCATTGGTGACTTGTAGGTAGAAACGTAACGTAAGATAAACATTAATCTGTTTTTGGATCGAAGGATCTTCCATCAGTCCATGAGAACCATGCCATTATGGCTACAAGCAGAAGAAAAATCACACAGAATACTCCTGCACTCAAATAAAAATTTCACCAATAAAGCACAACGTATGGGGATATAGACTACCCTTTCCCACGGGATATATTGGAGAAGAGGCAGATAGGCAATTTCAGGGAACAACTTCAGCAATCTGGCACACATCCAGCCCACAATATACACAAAATGAGAAATACATACTTCCTGCTGCTTTACAACAGTGCTGAGGTCTCGGGAATGATCTATGGACTTTAGAATGGGACAACTATTCTGCTCAAAGGAGCCTCAGCAGGTGTCTGGGGCAGCCTCCCACTCCAACCAGGTCAACAATGATTAAGCTGCTCAGGGCTTAGAGCACACATCTCAAAAACCTTTGGGGAGTCCCATTCCTTAAACCCTCTGGACAACCTGCTGCAATGCTTAATTTTCTTCAGTTTGACAAATTTTCCTTATATCCGGTTTGATTGCTCCCCACTGCAATTTATAATCACTCTCATTCCCTCCCCAACCTCATTTGAACTTCATTTGAGTCTGGTTCCATCTTCTTGATGACATTCCTGTAAGTATGGGAGAACTGCTGTTAAGTCCACTCAAAGCAATCTCTACTGCAGGCCTAATAAGTCCCAGTTTCTCAGCCTCTTGTCACAGTATAGGTGTTACAGCCCCTGTCCAGATGACCTTGTTTCTATTTATCAAAACACTTAGTGCCCTGGAGCTCCCAAAAGTGAATGCAATATTTTAGGGGAAGTAGTCAATGCTTCTCAGAGGAGAGAGTAATCATGTCCCTCAATATACTGGCTGCAGTTTAGTGTTGATACCAGCCCATTCCTACAGTCTAAGTCCACCTGAATGGCTCTTATGTACCTCCCAGTTTGTCCTCAGATTTGATGAGGCTGCATCCCATCTCCTCTTCCAGGTTAAAGGTATTGAACAGAATAAAAGATATTGAGTGGTCTCTGAATTGACCTCTGAGGAACTCTGCTAACTGGCAATATAAAAACCATTTGCCACCACACTGTGAGTCTGACAACTCACATTTTCATCCACCTAGTAGTCCCCATATCTAAGATCTTAACATCTTAACTTGGATACAGGGATACTGTGAGAGACCATTAGGAAAGTCCTACTATAGGAGAGAGAAACAATATTCACTGCTCTCCTCTTATGCAGAGTCATTTCATCATAAATGGTGACCAGGTTTGTCTGGAAAGATCCACCTTCGGTCAGCCTATGTTTGCTATTCCTATTTTCCCCTTCATGTGCTCAGAAATGGCTTTCTAAAGGCAAAAAATTCCTCCATACACAAAATCTTATAGGACTAATTATGACACATTATGCTTTTAAAATCTAGTTAGAATTACGAATAGGAGAGATAGAAATGCAAAGAAGATTTTAATGCAAATAGACTGAATCAATAATCCTCCTCTTAGAATAAGGCACTTTGCAGTGCATCAGCTTGATGTGGTTGTGCAGTTCTCAAGGGAATGAGAAATAGGAAGCAATTAAAAAAGCTACTAAAAATCCACATCCTTCTTTTCTTCCTTTCCATTTTTTATTTATTTTTCTCTTTCCGAACATTGTGTCCTTCTCAAGGGAGTAGCATATTCTTTGGACCCAGGAAGCTGGGGATAAGATCTCCAGAGTGAGGGCAGACTGAGAAATGTTAGGGATGGAAAAAAGTAACTTTGCAAGGTAAATGTGTGCTTGGAGCTGTCATCAGGAAGTAGTTGACATGCCATGCACAGGCACAGAAGGATTTCTTACCAAAGCTTCACAGAGCTATCTAGGCACTGGTAATTGGGGTGAGAATTTTGGCACTAAATTTAATCTGGTCAGAGTCGGGGTTAGTTTTTCAAAGATTGCTGAAGGGAGAGGGATTGAAATGTAAGTATGGGAACTTTTTTTGGTGGCAGATAGTGGGTCTACATTAATGGGTGTATGTGTACATGTAAATATGGCTGAAGAAAACAGCTACAAAAAGTGAGAGCACTGTACAGAACAGCAACACTCATTTAAGTTGAGAGCCACACACATAATGTATAATTTATGAATTTACAAATATAAAGCTAGCAGAATTTGGCATTCTTTTTTAGCTAAAAACTTAAAGCTTCTTTTATCTGGGATTGCCTGCATTAATATTTTGATTTTCTGCCATCCCTTTAGTAGCTGAGAGAGTCAAGTTCTACAAAAATCTTGGTAGCTTATATTTTTGAGCAATTCACAGGCACAATTTTTTGTCAACTTTTTGTTGACAGACCCACAGCAAGAGGTACAGACAGTCATGGAGCTATCTCTGCCTTTACCATGAGAGGTTAGGGAGATGCTGCCTCCCTCAGATGGGTTTGTGTGATCTTGAGGTTCCATATACACTGTCTTTACAGCTTTCCCGATCACCTTGAGAGGCAGTGATGAGTGACACCAGCCCAATCTGGCTTCCCCTGTGCTGAAACAGACTGTGTTTTTCAGTCTGACTTAACATGCTCCATTGAATTTCAGTAAACATGTCTGTTTATGAGCCTGGTAAACCTAGAGAACCGTTTAAAACTATGCTCAAATAAATTTATTCGCAGTCAGGGAGTCCCATATATTGCTCCCATTCATGACTCCCAAGTCTCCATTTAATTCTTATCTCTTGAGGCCGTGTATCACAGAAGTACTTTCCTCTGTACTCTGGACTATTTTGCAGCGAAAATGATTAAAAGAAAAAAGAGGTTTATCGATGCCTTTTATCCTTCCAATGGTCCTTTCAGTTATGAATTGCTCTTTCCCTCTTTTTATGTTGCTGTTATCCAGCCAAGTAGCTGATAGTCCAGTTTCTCCTTGTAACCTCTCCTGTGCTGCCAGTATCTTTTTCCCTAGGGGCTCTTACTGCTGTTTCTATTGCTTGTTGCTCTCCTGCATTGTTCTTCCACCCATAACATTCTCTGTTTGCAAAAGGTTTGGCATTGCTCTGCGTATGCTCTTATATGTGCTGCATTTGTATGATTACAGGAGTGAGTAGCTCAAGCATGCCCAGTAGATATGTTTCAGATTGAATCCTTATAAATTATGCTGATCCCACATATGCAGTCTACAGTAAGAAAGCATGTCAGCATAGCAGCAGGAGCAATGGCAAAGAAAGGTTTCTCCCATTCAATTAATTCTGACCACATCCTAAAGAAATGGTAAGTTTCATTTTGGGATATTTTCAATAATAACAGGAATATTATTGCCACAACTCCACTGCATCTCCCTTGAATTCATGACTTCTGTTGCTAAAATAATGCTACATAAAAAAATACAAAGGCTAACCAAATAGATCAGTACACCTTCAGATATATGTATGTCCCTATATTTGGACTTTTCTGAAAATGATTTGTCAGAAATTTTTCGTTTCCAATAACAGATTTTCATCTGGAGAGTGCTCAAGATAAAACATAACACTGCTACAAATGTGCACTGAATAAAGTTAGACTGAGTTTCCAAATATCCCTTTGTTGCTTAGAAACAACTTTCCTTAGTGTTGAGGGCAACATATCATTGGCTGTACCTGGATTCAAAGCTGCATAGCAATTTTAAAATTATGCTCAAAAGTTTCACTGTGGAGCAGACCCTTACATTTACTTCCAGCTTTTGTTTCTTTTATGTTTGTTTAATTGTCAGGAACACTTCATCATCATCAATAGTGACATATATGAGTATACACAAAAATATTATTAATTCCATATAAGGAAGTTACAGCTTGTATCTTGTATGATTAGATTTGGGGGTTTTAGTTTGGGTTTCTTGTAAGAAATAAAAATAAATATCTCAAAATAAATAAAAAATTGAACAGTATAAGAAAACTAACGTGAATAAGCATGTTGATGACGCAGAGGAGATGGGTTAACTGAACTGTAGGAAGGTTTTTATCTTTATTATGAAAAGAAACAAGCATCCTGGCTAGCTGTATACATGTCTAAGCGGACAGGATGTTTGATGCATCTGTCAAGTGGCAAATGTATCTTCTGAAATCAGTGCATACTGATTTACATTAAGAGACAAAGATATGACATCATTCTATCAGAGCCAGTCATGTCTCCAGGTAGATTTTTTCCCAACATTCCTAATGCACAACATGAGAAATAACAAAGGCAGTAACTAACTAAAGTGAGCCCTGAGCATCTTTTAGTGCATAGGAGTACAAGGCAGAAACTAGGTTTCTAAAGAATTTCTAAAAATTGTAATTTGCAGCTGAAGCAGAAAAGGTACAAAAATATACTAGGCAGGAAAGTGCCTATAGATTTAAATAATTATTTGAGCTATATAAGGCTTTTGCTCAAGAAAAGGTTTTGTCTTCTCAAGTGCAGTAAGAACAGACCAAGAATCTTATCCTGCATTCTTAATGCACATTGTGTGAGTTAGAATTTTAACAAACAGTAACTTTTGTTAGAGGCACTGACAGTTGAGCAAAATACTGAAACTTTATTGTGAAGAACAGACTTTGCAAAGATTAGAACCTATCAGGGGTGAGGAAAAGGAGTTGCATCTACCATTTACCATTCAGAGGCTGTCATCATATACCAAAATCAGGTATCATGTATCTAATGTTAACAACTATAGTAGAAATGTAACATTCACATATGTAAAAATTTAAGCATTGGATCACTTTCATACACTGATAGCCTGGGAGGGGGAGGCGACGAAAGCACTCATTCTAGCTCATTTTATAAAATCCTTTATTAAAACATAAAAATGCTGTTATAGCATCAGGATTAATCAATAAGTTAATATTTGAGACGAGCAGCACAATACCAAGATGAAGAGGTATACACAGAAGCTGAGTTCGTTCCAGTCTATGATGAATCCTGCTGTCTTAATATCAGTGGAGAAATTTGAAAATCAGATTCAGGTAGGACATTTAGGTGATATGTGAATATACAAAGACCTTAAAGTAGAAACTAGGCCAGTCAGGGAAAATACAGGTCTCATATAGCAGAAATGGGTGACTGTGTAACTTGCCTTATTTTTTTTTTCTTTTCTGAAATGTTTGTCAAAATATCTTCATTTTTATATTTAGCTAGTTTATCATCTAAGAAGGATAATTTTTATTGATACAGTACTGCATCTGACAGAATTTTTTTCTGTTGTTGTATGGCTTTTTGGAGGGAGAGTGGAATTATGAAATGTCTATGATATTTAAAGTGACCAGAGCCTTAGGGCTACAAAGGCATCTACAAACAATGAAAGGCACTTTTTTGTGCAGTGCCACAAAATATGTCCTTCCTTTAGAAAGAAAACTAGATAAAAGCAAGGTCTTCATATCTCATTACTGCGCTTTTTACAGTAAATAAAGGAACTGATAAGCACATGCATGTGAGTCTGAAACACAGGACCTCCACTGCACTCCTATTGAAAAACAATTTTATCCCAGACAATAAGATAGAGAATATAGGCTATATATACTCACAATATAGGCTATGTATTTTCACCACGTAAAAGATAGTTCTGAAGAATGAGGCATATTCAAAAATGAAATTTTTGCATATTTTATTTGCTACTAAAAGATAAATATGTAATGTTGTGAGAAGGGGAAAGTGAAAAAAAAGAGCACAAGACATTATGATGTGATTCTTGGGTCTGTCCTGTGTAGGGCCAGGAGCTGGACTCAAGGATCCTAATGGGTCCCTTCCAACTCAGCATATTCTATGATTCTGTTATTCTGAAAAGGAAAGAATTACAACAGTGCATAAATTTTCCTTCCAGAGGTATTTGATGCTGCTCTTAGTTGAAAAAGATGATGAATCTTGAAACTGGTAGTCTCAGTCACAGCCTTCATTATTATTATTATTATTATTATTATTATTATTATTATTATTATTATTATTATTATTATTATTATTACCTGGCATGGATGGATCCTGGATTTTTTTCACTGTCTTTGAAGTGTCATTAAAGGCTATCAGTTTTTGCACAGATACCCGTGAAGAGTGATCCCAGAGAACAGAATCTATATTATTTTCTCCAGATCACAGTTTAGATTTTTTTCTCTTACAAAGTGTCAGGTACCTAATTTCATAAAGAATGCCAACAATATATTTTCATTTTGATAAATACTGCAGTAGGTAAGCTGTATATACCTTGGTTGCTTAGTTTGCACAAATCAGAAAGGTTTAAATCAGAAGGCAGCAGAGCAGCAAAGATACGTGTTTAGAATAATGAGAAAGGGAGGAAAATTATGAATAGATTTTTTTTTATCACTGTTTTATTCTGATATGTCAAAATATTTAAGGATATTGAGAAAATCTGATATGATGTAGTAACTTTCCTATTTTATAAAGTTTTTTAAATATATCTACCAAATATAAATGTATTAGTATATTAGGAGTTAATAGCTGTAGAGTGTAAAGAAAAAATGGAGATACAAGCCTTTACAGAAAACAAAAATATTTTCTAAATGTAAATGGCATAAAAATGTAAACCTATATCTTTACAGTTTTTTGAAATACAGAAATTTCAGCAGATTGATAAGTTAGTATGTTATAAAGCAATGACTTTTCATGCGACTGCAAAATGAGCTAATAGCAGTTTAATCCAGAGAAGTCATAAGAAGTTCAAAGATCTCTCAGGTGAATAATTTGATTGAAAGAAAGATGGGCTCTGATCCTGCAAACTCAGGATATGGGAAGGCTAAACTGGAGATCATTAAAATATGAGGGTTTGTTCAATTTCATATATATATATATATATATATATATAATGTCTACTGATTTTCAAGTTTAAATAAGTTAAGGCCCAAGTAACCATTATTTCATTTTTTAATACTTTGCTTTAAGTTTTTTCCAGAAGAGAAAAGGAAATTAGACAAGAGTTCACACAGATCTTTAATTGTATCAATGCAAACTGGGACCAGACAATTTATGTCATTTGCCACAGAGACCAACACCCTATGTTCTGATAATATGGATAAAGCAGAGACACTAAACTCTAGAGGATGAGACAACGTTGCATCACCATAATGATATCTGCAGGGAAAAAGACCATTTCATCAGCGTTCCTCTACATATTAATGATGGCATGTTGGTCTGCCCTTCATAAGAAAGCTTCTTCTTATTCATATATCTGACAGATTAAACAAATATTTTACCATGCTTTTATTAGTAGTTGCAAAATGCAGAGCTGATATTTTAGATAGCAGTAGTAGAGCAGATTAAATAGGTATTTGTAAAGTAGCTTCCTTTTTATTGTCCTCTATTCATGCACCAGCAAAGTTTAGTTCTGCGGTAGCTTCAGGGCAGGTCCCTGAATATGATTCTTCCAGAAGAATTGAAAACAAGCAAATTCCTTGGCTGCAATGCTAAGTGCCTTTGATCACAGTCAGGCTGACCCTACCTCTGCCACTAACACTGCCAACCAGGAGAAGAAACTCCCCTTTCTCTCTCTGGTTCCTGCATTGCTTTTCATTCCTACAGTGGCAGGGAGAGCAGAGCTTGAGGGAGTACGGCAGTGAAGCCTATGAGATCCTGGGTTCTTAAAAGCATACCCAGGTTATGTTCAAAGAAATGCACATGATGGAACATATCTGTCAACCTCAAATGTGCTCACATGCTTTCAGACATTTTGAGTGCATGTGAAATGAACACAGGGCTGTTTCTAATTGGCTAAACAAGTAAATACAAAAATCCAGCTAACACATACTGACACTGTTTATGGCTGGTATGTCACACAACATTGTTTTTACCTCTTAGTCCCGCGGACCTAAGACACAAACAGTAATTTTTTGTGTTCTTTCTCACTTCAAAGTGCCTGCAAGAATGTGCCAGACTAGTGCTTTACAGAAATAATTTGAAGTTGTGGCATCATTCAAGATGTAAACAGTGATGAAGGCTGATGGAATAGTGCTAGAACACTCTTGGAGAAGCCCTTTGTGGTGCTGCATCACTAGTATTGCCTTTTGGAAGAAGGAACTACAGTCATGACAAGAGTCATGCTTGAGTTTTGTTATGAAGACACACCACTGAGGTGATATAAACAAGATCCTTGGAGAAAAAAATTTGCTAGCTCCAAATCCTTGGAGCTAGCATCCAGTGCCCAAGTTTGCCTCACTGTTCTTTTTAATTTTGTGATAATAGATTCCTAAAAATCTTGAAGGCTAAAACTAGACCAGCAGGAAACTTAAGTTAGTTTTCTGGTTTGAGAATCTGCTTTTCAGTGTTCTAGTATATCCTAACTTCCCCTTTATATATGTAACTCACCCTCTTGAAAAGTCTCCTCATAGAAATTGATATTTGTATCTCACGTTTAACTCATTTAAATGTAGGCAGAAGGACTAATACTTTTGTGTCTGTCAAACTGGACATTTGAGCACTTGCACAGAGGTGTAACCTCTGCAAAGTCATCTTTAGCAGCAGCAGATTGGTGCTGATTCAGTGATTCATGCAAAAGCTATAAAGGTCTAAAGGGGCTCCCTGGTACTATGATACAAAAACGTGTCCTTATCCTTTAGGAATGACAGTCCTTAGCGCACAGCTGACAGAATCAGGGTCTTATCCTGATAGTACCCTATCCAAAAAATTCAGAGAACTGGTTCTTTTCATTCTCTGCATTATCAGTGGAATTTGTACCATGTCCAAGCATATTTATTGACCGTTTAGTATGGGGATTGCAGTCAATTTGTAATGTTTACTCTCTGCACTTTTCTCCTCACAATCTTCCTCTGTTCCAGTGTGGGTCCTTCCCACAACATGCAGTCCTTCATCAATTGCTTTCATGCAGGTCCTTTCCACAAGATGCAGTCCTTCAGAAACAGACTGCTCCAGTGTGGGAGCCCTAGGGGCCACAAATCCTGCCAGAAAAATCTGCTCCCGAATGAGCTCTTCTCTCCAAGAGCCGCAGCTCTTGCCAGGAGCCTGATCTGGCATGGGATCTCCATGGGTCGTGGTTTCCTTCAGAGCGCATCCGCCTGCTCCAACGTGGGGTCCTCCAGGGCTGTAGGTGGATTTGTTCTCCACTGTGGACTCCATGGGCTGTAGGGGGCAGCCTGCTTCACCATGGTCTTGACCACAGGCTGCAGGGGTATCTCTGCTGGAATACCTCCTCCCCCTCCTTCTTCAATGGCCTTTGTGTCTGCTGGACTGTTTCTTTCACATTTTCCTCACCTCTTTCTCTCTCACAGCTGCTGCACAGCATTTTTTACCCTTTCTTAAATATGGTTTCACAGAGGTGCCACCAGCGTGGCTGAAGGGCTCAGCTTTGGGCAGCAGGAGATCCTTTTTGGATCCAACTGGAAATGTCACTGTCTAACACAGGGGCAACTCCTGGTCTCTTCCCAAAGAGCCACTCCTCCAGCACCCCTGCTACCAACACCATACCACATAAACCAAACATGCACACGAGAGAGAGAAGGAAAAATATACCGTAATGTTAATGGAGCATATAAATCATTTTGTTAATGTGATTTCAAGTACAGGCTGGTGCTATTCCGCTAATGAGTTCAATTCAGTTCTATTTTTTTTGTACAGTCTTAACACTATAAAATTATTTATTTCCTGTCAGTCTTGCTCTCATAACTTATTATTGCACTTGCATTTGCTACATTATGAATTGTTCCCATGGCTGTAAAAGTAAGATATTTCATTCACTTTGACTCCAGTTTTTTTCCATTAAACTTGAATCACTTACTTTTATTGTTGAAGGATGGCAAAATTAAACTGCGTTATGAAAATGCAATAAAATACTCTGTGTGTTATTGGTTCATATCTCTTTCATTTTTAGCCACTGCTGGATAACAATTACATGATATAACTTTCCATTGCCAGCAGTGTTTATTAACCTTTGAGAAATATTTTTATCCCCTGAGATTCCAAATGTTTGATAGCAACACTTGCTTTGGTTTTAATTTAGTTTATTTGTAAAAGAGCTGAGTTAGCAACAATGGTCAGATGTAGTAGACTTAAAGTAATTTTCTATTTTATTTCCACCTCCCCTTCAGCTTTAATATGCTAGTTTAGCACTGAGAAAGATGAAATCTTGTGTGACAGCCTGATAGTTTAAGTTTCATTACACGTCTGACCCTTTTCAGGCCTGTATCCATTGAAACGCTACAGTTCATATTAGTGCAAAAAGAGAAAGGCAGCTATGAATATACATCTTTGAGTTAAACTGAAAATCAAGTGTCCTCAAGATAGATTTTACACACCTGATTTAGAAACTGTATATATCTGATAATCTACCTATATCTCCAATATGTGTTCAGTGCACTGGGCCCATAAGGTAAACTTAATACAAGTGAATAAACTAAGTTAGGCAGATATCAACTTCAACAGAAGTCACAAAACTACTGTAAATCCCCATAGGTGTCACATATTTGCAGACAAAGAGATGAAAAACATGAAATGATTTGACCAAATATAATCTTACAAGTATTGTATTTTTTTGCCAGAAGTCACTCAATTTACATAAATACTTTAATTGGAAATTCAATTAGTTTAATGATGTTTTATGACTATAAGCATGGTGTTTAGTCCACTGCAGAGTTAAGTAAAGGTGGACAGAGATATTGTGTATCCTAATATTACTAATTATTATAACTTACTTTATGAACTGTGCTCCTTTTCTTAGACATTAGGCATCATGAACCCCTCTGTAGTCTGACAAAACACTCAAAAAAAGCTTGCCATTTCCTTTCTTATTTTCAGACGACTTAGAACATTTAAATCCCAATACTTAACTTCCTTAGCAAAATCTGAGCTTCTTAATCAGCATGTCAATACACTTAGCATTTTATGAAATTCACATTACATTCTGGTTTCACTCCATAAGTCTCAGGAATCACTTGTGGGATGGGGGGGTTAGCGTCAGAAAAATTTCTTTGTCTGACTAAAGTATTAGAGGTCAATGTCAGTGATCCACAGGGAAAATCTCAGAGCAAGCAAAGAGTGGGGGTAATTATCATTCTTTACTTTCTCTGACAAGTCAACATTAGTAGCTCCCCATGGTCTAGTAGAGCAAGAAAGGATCTCATGGGCAGTAGGTTGTGAGTGGACCACATGATGAAAAACCAACTAGTAGTTCATGAAGATAACTTGAAAGAACATAATCTCAAATGACTAATTCTTCTCAAGGCATTTAATAAGCAACAAAAAGGGGAAATATCTCATGCTCTTTCCTAGTCTCTTTCTATGTCTGGGTAAAACTATTTTACAAATTAACCTTCTGGTTACATTAAAAAGGACGAAATATACACTTAGCAAAATCTAATAACACTGCTGTGGCAGCTCATCCACTCATTTGAAACACATACTGGTCCTATTATTCTGTTACCAATGAAAGGTGTCTGTGCAGCTCGAATGTTACAGGAAGAGTACTGTCTAAAAAGCAAACAAAAAAAAAAAAAGTTAATTTGATCTACAATAAAACCAAGAGGGAAAAGGTAAGAGCGAAATTTCTGTTCTGTTTTTATGTATCAGATATTTTTTCTTTTTTCTTTTCTTTTTTTTATAATGGCTGTAATATCTGTGATTTGATGAACTCTGAGCAATCTTTCTTTTTCAATTTAAGTGTCTAGATAAGAGAATTTTTCTTATATATCCATAACTTTATAGGCTGGAGGTTTAGTAGCATAGAGCAAGGGAGAAGGAAAAGGGAGAATACAAAGAAAAGAATGAGTCATGAGTGGACCATGTAACTGAAAAGGTAATGATGGAATTATAGTCTTCTGAAAAACCTACTTGACACCTTGCAGGAGAACACATTGTATCCAAAAACTGAAGAGAAGGAAACAGAAAACAAGACAGTGTGACCAAAGATATGATTAATTAGT
Organism: Lepidothrix coronata; assembly: GCF_001604755.1. Taxonomy (NCBI): domain Eukaryota; kingdom Metazoa; phylum Chordata; class Aves; order Passeriformes; family Pipridae; genus Lepidothrix; species Lepidothrix coronata. The sequence continues at coordinate 5,961,737 of NW_016690186.1, read as the reverse complement.
GACCTAAACGACGTAGTAGCTTTCAATCTCAGCTATATATTGACAAATTTGTCAGTTTTCCAGTTCTGTTACCACTATTTCTTGAGTCTTTCATCTAGCAATCCCAATTTGATTTAATTTGATTCTTGAACTGTTTGCAGTGGTTTTGCAGTCACTATGACCATACTTTATTTTAAGAAGCATTGTTGAAGTTTCGAGCTGACTTCCCACCAAGTCTCCAAAGACTCAGTGAAGAGCCTACTCTTCTAGAGAGGGGAGAAAAAAACAAACAAACAACCAAAGCTATAGCAAAAATATATATTTTACATATAAAACAGATATATACAGTGAAAATGCTATGTACATATAACCCCAGAAACCTCAAGAAGTTCCCTAAAAGGGAAGAGGGGAAGGAAGAAGGGAAAAAGGACAAAAAAGGGACAAAAAGGGACAGAAACAAAACACGTATGCACAATCTGAAAACCTGGTAACCTGCAAAATAAAGAACTAGCAAAATCTCACCACTTCCCTTGAGAAAAGCAGGATGGTCAGCCCCAGCCCAGCACTCTCCCTTGCCACGTGGCAGACACTGCAGTTGCTACAGGCCTCAACTTCAGACAAGCAAGACCACATAGGGATCTACTGTTCCCGAACCTCGCCGGAAAAGAAGAGAGCGAGGTCTCCCCGGTCGGCTTTATTTATACCTCAGTTTACATAAAGGAATAGCATGGAATACTTCCTTGGTCACTTCCCTAGTTCCTTCCTGGTTACAAGCTGGTCTCCAGGAAGGCCTAATACTTAAAAGCATTACAAGCATTAAGTGAAAAAGGGATGGATGGAGAATCCTTTTTTATTTTCTTTGGAGGTAGGAAGTGAAATACAACTAGAAGATAATAGGAGCAGGTGTTCTTTTTAAGCATTCTGAGACCTCTTAAATTTAAAGCTAAGTGATATAAATTGTATATTATTTTAAATTCATAGATAAGAGCTCAATGTAAATGACTATAAATTTGCTCATAAAACTAAATATATAATTACATTCCTAAACTAGTGAAAATGCAAGATGATTTTATCTGTATCTACTGTAGCTATTTTTTTAAAGTAACTCTGGGCTGCTATGTGCCACCTAATAGCAGTACATAAGAAAGCAGAAAACAGTAGATACAAATATATAGCATTTGTCCATTGGAATTTTTTTCACCTTACCCCAACACTCCTGGAGGCTTTCAAAAGGTCAAATTTAGTTAGAAAACAACAGTAGGAAGCAAAACAATAATAAATAATTATCTAATGACTTCCTGTCTGCTTTCTGAAAATTTTATTAAAAAGAATGTTTTTCTAGATAAAATATTAACTCCTTTCATGATGAAAGAAATCATTACCTGGCAGAGTTTACATTTATCCTGCCATTCAAATTAACATTCAGAAAAAAAATACTCTGAGCACTGATTGATTAACTAAAGTAGTGGAAAATTATAACAGAAGCTATTTTGCTAAATCCACTCCTTCTGATATGACTTACCATAGTAATAACCACTTAACCATAGTGAAATATTTTAAAAGTTAGAATACATAATGTTATCTTGATAACCAATGTTTTTCTGGTGGTGGTGGGTTATCTGTTTTCATTCATAATAAAATAACAATTGCTAGAAATGAGTATTCCTATAAAATAAATTGGGTGAAATCATGATTCCAGAAAAACAGCATTTTTGGGATTTTTTTTTTCCTAAATGGGAATCCATTATGACTTCAGTAGAAAGGTGCTAGATATCAAACTGCCCTTAGAACGTCTTGAGAATACCTGCAGGCTACTCTCTACATGAGCTGATTCATCAGATCACAGTTCATTTCAATTCATCATACTGAGCTGTAAATTTTGTGCTGATGGGTTGTGTTTAATGGACAAGAGAGCTGCAGATAGCTCTCTGTCCTTTAATTCTGAATATTTTCATTCATACTAGTTCTTCTGAATTAAAAAATAACAAAAAAAAATATTAAGAAATCTCAGAATTAGCTGCAGTTAGTTTATTATTGTGGACATGTCCTGAAATGAACTTTCTCACAGCAAAACTCATCTTTTAATGAAAAATTTCATCTGTGCTAATTCACTGAGCGGAAAGCTAAAAGTAATTATCTACTGATTATTACAGCAGTAGCTGGCTCATATATAGCCACAAGTGTAGCAATGTTTCCATTATAAGCCCTGTAATTCTAGGTTCTAAAAATTTGCAGACTTTTGAAACTTGGCACAAAAGTTAGATGATTAGAAGCAACCTCTCTGAAAGGAAATTTTGGTGTCCAGCCATTTGCAGATTACATAGTTGAAGTAGAGGAATAGTTGGCTATTTGAACATGCACTATGCAGGCTTTTCAGTTCAGAAGGATTTCATTGAAAATAATGACATTTACCTTATCCTCAAGACATCGGCTCTGTTTTGTCTGTCCCTCTCTCCTTGGAACTTGCCAACATGTGACCTCTTGGCAGTAACTGTTTCTCTCCTTTCTTTCTTTTTTCACTCTTTTCTTCTCTCTTTTCTTTCTTTACTCTTTTCTTCCTCTTGTGGGTAACTTAAAACCAATTGAGTGGTATTTCACTTAAGTTGTGGTATTTCACTTAAGTTGTGGGTTAGTGTTTTCTGGGTGCAAAGTAGGTTGTAAAACCCTTGGAAGAGTATAGAGGCAGAGTTCAGAAAGCTGTTTGGAAGGAGGCAGGGGAATCCTTTTGTTCTGAGTAGCCTGCTATTAAGTATAATGCTTTTGTGGAATCTTTTCCTTGGTTGTATGTTGCTCCTGTAGATCTTTTGCCAAAACACCCATTTTCTCACTAAATGAAAAGATACTCTCTTAGAGAAAAGTGTGTAGCTTTTTCTCCAGATGTGAATTCAATGTATCAAAGTACCAAAGGCTTTGCAAGAGTTCATGTGGGCGAAATCTCTTGGAGTCTTAAATTCAAGTGAAACGCCCAGTAAAGTTTGAGGCTTTGGGACTGGGGCGTTAACACTGTGGAGATATTCTCAGTTTGTAAAATCAACAAGACCAGTTCCATAGAAGGACTGAATAATGTTGTAAACTTTCTAAAAATCTAAAGTAACAGATAATTAGCCAATTAAAACCTACATTAGACTTTTTACAAATTCGTCTGGTTGGGAAAGCTCTTTCTGCCTGTTTCATCTCATGCTTATAAAAAAAGTATTGCGAGAGAAAGGACAAACAGGCTTGGTATCAGGCACACTAAGACAAGAATGATGCACCAACTGCAAAAGGTATAGAAATGGTACTAGCCAAGTGCCAAATCTGCAGCCAAGTATGTTGAAATTACCATATTGTTCACTGAAGTATTTCCTCTTTGAAAGTTAATGTGCGGGGAAAAAACCCAACCGAAAAACCAAAACCACATTCAAAGGAGCTAAAGCTGACGAAGACCTAAGCCATGTTAAGGTCATGGTGTCTTGGAACCATAATAGCCAATTATGCCTCAAGCTGCGGTTAGCCAGTATTGCTATTTCTTGCATTCCAGGAAGCACAGGTTTTGGCATTCCATTTTTTTTCCTCCTATATGATTTAAATATACTGCAAAGACAATCAAATGAGTCCCAGGCATATCATCCACAAGAGGTAGGAAATTTCTGAGGGAAAAAATAAGTATTTTTCTTTACTTTAAAATTCAGTGTTTCTGTTTTGAAAATGTGAACATACTATCTAAACAGACTAGGTAAGCAACAGTATACCCAAATAGTCTATCTCAGATGAAAATAAAATGAAAATTGTGGAGAAATGAAATTTGGCAGCAGTGAGACAGAAAAATCCTGCATTTCTGAAAAAAAAAAAAAAAATCTGGTTCATGAGGTAAATGTTGTCTGAGCTCATCTGTTAGAAATTACAATTTTTTCTGAATCTTTCTGAGATCTGTGAGACTTTTTCTTCTTTACATCATCAGGGTTGAACAATTCTGTGGAGTGTGGTCTGTATATATAAGATGTAGTATGGACTAATTTTCAAAGGTGAAACAAGAAATGCATGCTTTGTAAGAAAAAGTGAATATATATTAAGAAATTTGTATCCTATAGTCCTTTTTTTTTTGTTGAATTAAAGTGCCACAAGATGAAAACAGTTAACAGTTTGACAGATTAACTAAAAACAAAAGAGTAATGCAGCATTTCATTCTTGTATTTCCAGGGCCTTTTTTTCAGCTTACATTCAATTTCAGCAGATGTTTTTGGAACAATTCAGAGGGAACCTAGCAATCTTGCTGGTAATGTGTGTAGCATGGTAAATCTTGCTGTAGAGGAAAACAATGTTTGGATGTTATATTACATCTACTGCTGATTGGTAGTTGTGGTCACTCAGCTCCCTGCAGGCATAACAAATATTCCACGAAACCTCTGTCTCATGCACAAATTGACCATATCACATTGTTTTACTTATTGAGTTTGGCAGAGACAGCTGATGGAAGCTGCAATACATTTTCAGTAAGCACTCATGGATACAGGTTCAGAGGATTCATTTTAACTCCTTGACTCATCTGTTTTGATAAAGGCTAAGTGCTTATGCAGTTGCTGGGATTTTTATTACGGCAGAAACATTTAACAGGGAAGCATTATATCATCTCATATGACCTCAATTAACTTGTTGTGGCCATATTAGTGGGCATGGTGACATCTTATATTGCAAATTTCATGATTGAGTGTTGATGCTCTTCTTTTGAGTCCGTCATGGACTGCGTGTAATTGAACTTGTTGAAAGTATTTGATAATTCAGGATCTGACTGGAAAACCTATGCAATATTGGAGTTCATCAAGAGGATACAGGGAGGGTTTGTATGATTAATCTACTAATTGCTCGGTTCAAATGCAATCTTATGCCTTCAAAACTTGAACTTTTACTGACACAATTGCATAATAATCACTGCTTATTTCCAAATTGGACAAATTTAGCTAGGCTTTTAACTAATATGAGTGCTGGCCTAATTTTAGAGAAAAAAATCAGATGTGGGGACAGGTTCAGCTTTTCACATCTTCATCCTAAACTTACATAAAGTTAAAGGAGTAGATATTGAAGAATAGTGAAATTACTGTAGTAGGACACATTTTGAAAATACAGAGAAAAAAACCCTTTCCTTATAATACTGGTATCTCAGATATATGTCTTTTGCATTTTCTTAAGGTAAATAGAAGCTATACAACTAACTGTTGCTGAAAAAAATCACTTTGGGTTACAAGTTGACTATCTATAAGCAGCCAAATCCAAAAAGGAGAATCTTCCTTTAATGCTGAAGTAGACCACCTCAAATTTGCTCTCCAGGGATCAGCAGAGTGAGTTATTTATTTTTAGAAAACATGGGGGGGGGCCACACACCAAATTTACAGTTGTCTAAGTATTGCTAACAAAATTCAATAGGAAAGTACTTATTTGGACGGCTAAAATAATAGCTGACAGTGGATGTAGAGCAATGAGTATTGGAAAAAAATTGATTCAAATATCAACCCACATTGCTGGTTCTAAGTCACCTCTTCACTGTCTGCAAGACTTGGATGGCATTTCAGCTAAGAACTTTCTTCTGAAGTGTATCTTGACAGTATAAAACAGTATCAAATTTGCTGTCCTGAAAGTAATCCTGCAGGTCTTATTAAGTCATCAAATACATCAATAGTACAGAATCATCCTAGAGACCCCAGTCAGCGAGAGTACATGGATAATGTTACCAGGTTGATCCGTGTTGTGGTTTAGGTGGTTTGAGATTTGACATCAAGAGTTGTCTTGATGTGAGTGTTATCTCTGACCTGCTTCTCCCTTTCCCCTTCTAAGGCTTCCTCTTACAGTTCCTTCTATGTTGAGGAAATTATCCAGCTTTAACCTTATGGCAGTTTTCACAATTAGAAAGTTTAAGGGGCCTTTATCAAAGTCTGTATTTGACTGACTGTCTTCCTCCATGACATTGCGCAACTAAAGCTCTGCACAATGAAAGCGTTATCAGAGTCTGGTGCAAATGTCGGCACTGAAATCTGATGGGGAAAATATCTAATCTATACCCCCAAAAAAGTGAAGAAGCGAAGATTGCTTATGAATAACAGGAAAAACAATTTGGATATGTATTTGAATGAACATTGATGGTTAAGGATAGAAGGTAAAAATATTTGGATAAGTATTATGAGATAAGTGAAGTGCTTGAGTATAATCATTTAAGATGTAAGCAGATATGAAAGTGCTGAATTACAAGCAATGAACAGTAGGATTGGTGCCTAATTTTTTCCTGTTCATTCACCATAAGAATATCCAATAAAATTAAAATAATAAAGAGACCAATAAAAAAAGATAAAAAACACAAACCAAAAAGAAACAAAGAACCACCACTACCCCCCGTCCCTTAATTTACCAAATACAAAATGAACTTTGAACTTCATTGCCAAACTTGATCTTTAAGGCCAAAATTTAGGAATTATAATATGGACAAAGTAAAACTGCGGACTGTAAAATGTAAAGAACATAAACTCCTATTGAAGTCATTTGCAGTAGAGTAGTAATCCCTATTTGCCTAGTAAGGACATTCTTCTCAAATCCTTGGAAATATCTTCACTACAAAATCTGAAACAAGTGGACACAATCTATTTGACAAGTTCTGTGCTAAATGTTTTCTTTTACTTTTTTATCAAACAACACTTTATATATAAAAGGATACATCCTAGTTTTTTGGTATATTTTACCTTTAATAATCTTATTCTACTTTAACAAGCATTCTGTAATTATTTTCCGTCATAGATCTTCTATAATCCTCAAAATGCCAAGGAATCTATTATTTGAAAACAAAACCAAAACCAGCTACATAAGCACCAGAATGAGTAAAGTACAGTCTCCTGTAGCTTGGGATCTCAGCAATGAATGAAAGCTTCTGCTCACTTTTTTAATGTACTTTTTTTCTCCTGTGGTTGAGATGCTTGCATGGGTTTCCTCTCATTTAGATTGTCTGTTATTTAAAATATTTGAAGTAATGATACTCTTGTTTGTTCGGGTGGCACACTATTATACTTTTCATACAATATATTCTTTTTGCTTAATTTCTTTAAAGCACTAAAGAATATGTTAAAGTACAGTTGAAATCCCTGGGATTTCAGTCCCTAATAATTTTAGCACTTCCTAATGCATTCCTTGATTAGAAGCTCAGTAGATAAGGTTCTGCAGTTGCTACTGGCTTATCTCCTGAAGGTCTCCAGAAAAAAACCCCAACAGTGCAGATGGTGTTGTTGCAATTGTCACAGCTATTACAGTTGAAGTGTATTCGGTTGACATGTGTTGGCTGATAAAACACATGCACCTGATACTGCATATTTCTGATCACCCTTTCAGAGACACAGGCTAGTCTAAACCTGATAATGAAGAGAAGCTATTAGGACATATCTTTGATCTAATTATTCCAGTACCTTCAAATCTGATGTTGGGCAGGTCTTTTTGGTGAGCATTTGTATTTTTATTAAAAATTATACATAATGGAATGAAAAAATTCTATAAAACATTACTCATAATAATCACTATTACTCAGTTAATCTTTCCTTTTTTTGTAAGTTGCCAGGTTACTTACTTTGATTACTGAGGATTGATTAAACTCATGCAATAGCATCTTAATCTCTGTAGAATGCTTGTGAACTTCCTGTAGTAATGATTCTTTGTGAAAGGTATTTTTTTTATAATTTGTTCTTTATTTTGTATGAAGTTCATACAATTCAGAGAATATTCTTTCTGCTCCAATATAGAAAAAAAATCTAAACCAATAAAAAAGTCAAGAAGGGCATCCTAATATCATGACAATAATTAAACATATTCATATTAATTATGTTGTTTGTCAGGTCATATTCTTGGTCATCTTGCTGTTGCTTCTCTTTCCACAATAGTTCTCAGAAACAGGGCACACAAATGTTCTCAAAGAGTATAAAATCAAAAATCTGGAAAATACCATAGAATCAGATTTCTTCAGATAAATTTGCAAATATTCTTTTCCTGTTATATGCCCATTTATTGAAACAGGAAAACAAAGAATTAAAAAGTTAAAGCTCTGTATCTTTCTTCTCATTTTAAAATGATATTTTAAAATATATTTTAAAAAATATAAGTTCAATTTACTTCTATAACCAAAGGCAAAGTATTTCTCAGCATTTTGAATTTCCACTGAAATCACAGGCTGTACAGTTACACATATTATCTTTTTAAAAACATACTTATTGGTCGCAGTTGTATATTGTTTCAGAGCATTACATAATGTATATGTAAATATATATTCATCATTCATACTATGTAATTCACAAAAGTAAGATAGTGGTATTCTGCTCCTTCTCTGACCCACATTGTGAACATATTGAAAATGTTGCTATCATGTGTGAGATATAGATAACAGAAAATGATAACTAATTCCAGATAAGATGGAGAACATAAAGAAAATAATCAAAACTAAATCATATACCAAGAATAATAAAAATTAACTATTTTAAGAACATATGTAAACCAGTCTTTTTTTCTTAAGCTTATTGTGAATAGTTGTCCATAATATTTTTAGCACCAGAATTAGTTGTTTAATAACTTTATTTTTAGCTTGGATTATGTTTTGTTTGCTCTATAGGTAGTTTTTTTAATGTGACTAATTTTTTCTCATAGCTATTAAAATTTTCTTTTGACTGTAGGGGATAATTTTAATAACTACTTTTTATCAATGTCCTCCATCGGTTATTATAGGCAGTGCCACCTTTGTTGATTATGCAACAGATGCAGAGCATAATCAAAATATTTTTAAGCCAACCCAAATATTCTTTTTAAATGTCTCAGAACTTTTTATTTGCTAGTGTCAATCACAATAATGCAGTAAAATTTATAAAAACATATTTTATTTCAAGTGAATTGACTAAATTGGTTTGGGTTTTTTTTTCAGCTAGCATAATGACTTCATCCAGGAGAACCGAATGCAAAACTGAAACCATTAAATAAATTAATTAATTAAAAAAAAATATAAAAGACCTGGACCTGTTGGACCAGATGACAGAAACACTAGCAATCATAGGCCTTTCCAAGCATAGACAAGTGTGAATACATATAACCAGAAGGTATTGGGAGCAGATTTAAAAACAGACTTATTGCTACCACAAAGCTTCCAGAATAGCCTTTTGATACATTTCAAAGCAGTGTTTGAACTATGCATGTACATTCATCCCCATTTACACAGCTGATGTTTGGCTTCATTTAACACTTTAATGTTTCATACCTTGAATAGAAACTCCCACACCATCATATGTGACAATTTGCAGCAAAAAATTAGGATCACCACCACATAAAACTCTCTATCTCTAAGTTGTTCAGCAAGACAAAGGAGACATCATTTTTCCACCCTTTTAGCAAACACATGTGAAAAACCTACATGACCAAAAGGACAGAAATAACGGACAGGCACTGGCAAAACTGTGAACAAAGCTGAGCAGAAGCTGTGTTCGTCACAGACAGATCTGAAGATTTTTGGTATGGATTTATGTCCAAATATAAGAAGATGTTAAAAAAGTTAGTCTGAATTATAACCTAAAACCTAGAGCTGAAACGACTTTAAGATCTTCGATTCCAGTCCAAGGTCTTAACCTTTAGTCTAGATGAGTAGTTTTGGCTGTACTTTATACACAGGAGTAACTGCTCAGCAGTGAAATGTATAAATTATTAAAAAGCTCCTTGATGCCATTGCACAGACCTAGACATGCAACACTGTCTACATTATCTGAAAATGAGGATCCAAATCCCTTTAGACATCTACCATTTGACTGGGGAGAATTTCTTATTTTGAAGTACAAATGAAATTATGACCCTGGTGGTAAAATAAAACTAGCAGAGAGACCGTAAAACTTTAGTATATGTCTGTATTCTAAAAATGTTAGATACACGCAAGTAAACTAAACTATCATTTTTTTGTGAAATATGATTGGTATGGAATATATTGGAAAGAATTACACCTTAAGTTCATTCAGCCATTGAAATGACAATGTACAATTTCCCATGCCTTAATATGTTGAAAAATTGTGAAGTTGCTAGTTAGCACTGAATAAAAGATTGCAAAACTCTCAAGGATGCAACAAACATCTAACAGCCCTCTCTATCTCATTCACTGATCTACAGAGGTACAAATAAACAATATGTTCTGAAGCAAAAGGAAATTATTACAATATCCAAATGAATTAGAACATTTTTATTAATAGGAAAGGAAGTTAGCTTTTAGAACACTATGATACATCTACAGTCAGGGTACCTCGCATCATATTCATATGTTCAGTATTATTTTACAAGAAAAAAGATCTAATCTAATATTAAACTAATCTAATATTAGACTGTTACTAATATTTAGTAACAGTTTCACTGGTTTATACAATTAGACTGATTTGTGAATAAAAGAAAACAGTGCAGTTAATAATTTATCTTGGGAATAGCCTTTCAGGTATCTGACTTGTAACAGTATGAACTATTGTTCTTAAAATTCTAACTGCAAAGATTTTTAAATGCCAAAACCCCCTTCTGTATTTTGAACTACTATTCTTCTTTTTCCTACTCTTAATTGTCATTAAGTGGGAGTTCCTATGATTAAAAATGGTAGTGGGAAGCATTTTGGCAAAACTGTTATTTGTTTTCTCTCCAGTGAATATCCCTGCAGAAACTAGAGAGTAACATCTTATTTTCTCTAGACACATATCTCAAGACATTTGGGGCTTTCAAAGCCTACAGTTTCCAAGACCCCCTTACTTTCTATGCTATTTTAAGTAACAAGGTATTAATTTTCTATAAAGACTGGTTTCCAGATTTTATGCAGAAAGATATGTATTTGATGTTCTTTAAAAATGACTGTAAGATTTCAGAGTGCAGCACTGAAAACTACCATAAACAATGATGCAAAGAGCCATTATGAAAGCATAACACTTAACAACTTTGAGACTAGGGAAAGGGAGATAATGGCAAAAGCATAAGTTTTAGGAAAAAAATCAACATGCTCACATTCATCACTCGCACGAGACATTAGGAATTAATGCAAATCACACAAGTGGTGTGATATACTATTTTTAATCCACAATCTCTGATTCCAAAACACAAAAATTCAACTCAACTCATACTTTCAAGTTGTTTTGTTTCTTTTAAACAGTGCCTGAAATTCAGACCATTCTCTGTGGGATGGCGAATTCTTTGCCAGTAGTATTCTGCTGCTTTGTTTATGCTTCTGGGCATAGGCAACAATATTATACCTATCTGCAGGACAATGTTTATATTAGTGTGAAAAAGGGGTTTCATCAGAGAAAACTGATAAAGCCAGGATCCAGCACAAGGGGCTTCAAACAAACTGCTCTTCATTGTATTTTATAATATTCACAATATTATAACAATAAATTGTTTGGTTATTTAGAATTTGTTCCTTGTTCCCAGCAATAATTCATGCCTCAGCAAATCTTTAGCTTTAGCTCTCTAGACATATTTTTACCAGAGAGAAAATAGCAGTCTTGTCATCTGCACCCTTGCAACCACAACTTCCGTCTAAAGTTAGGAACATGCAAAGAATATCATACATGAATTTAGAATTCAAAACTTGGCAACAGATTGATACTTGTTTTTCTATAATTCATGGAAAGTTTAGTTTATCTTACTAATTTTTTCTAAAAAGTCTAATATTTTCTCTTTCTTTTTTTTTTTTATAAACACAAAGCAACAAGTCAGGTTTTTTTAAATGATTCTTTTAAAACCCAGGTTAATATAATTTGCTTTTCACGTCCTTGAATTTATACAATTGATGCTGACATTAGTTTTACTAGCTAATAATAGTGCTGTGTTGACTTGTATTCCCTCAGTGAATATAAAGGTACATGATAGAACTCTTAGAGGAAAGATAGCAGAGGGCAAAGAACTTGAGCTTGAAATATGCTTAAATGCATAATGAAAAACAGGTAAATTCTTAAACTAGCAGGCAATTTAAATTGGTGACTATTCTAAAGTGACTGATGCTAAACTTCTTTTAAAATCTGCCTTTTAACAAGAAAAGGGATAGGAATACCAGTCTTGCCCACACTTAAAAAGGCAACTTCTGTAGATAAACTAATAGAACAGTGATTTTTTTACACTCTAAATCAAAAGACTAATGCTGAAAAAATTAATACATTTTATAACTGTTGTCAAGTCTGGAAATATATTGAGATATATATATATATATATAGATAAAAATATATGATCTTTTTCATAAATACTTTTACTAAACGCCTGGTAGGACAAGCCTGAACAGATTCTGCAGTTAGTGTTTTGGAAATGTGAAAATATCACTCAGGGATGTTATGGATGGAAAATGGAAAGGAATGAATTTGGACTTCATTAAGAAATGTAAAGTGAGTGGAAAAAGCCAGTAAGGATGATGAGAAAGAAGAGGTACAGGTATGTGCACTGGTGTTCCATTATTCTACCTACACTTGTATGTCTCCTGAGCTCTGTGAAGTGTAATTGTTTTACAGCAGAAGTTTGTGCACTCTGTGCATCAGCTTTCATCAGTCCTTGAGAAACAAACTGTGAAACAAGGTTGAGTTGATAAGTTTTTATGATGCTGATATATAACTCATGTATAACATAACTGATGTTTAGGTTTTTTGAGGATATGCATTGATGTTAGGAAGGACTAAGACAGGTGAATAGTGCTTGTCCCACTTTTATAAAGCCTTTGTAGTAGTCATTTAATTTCTTCTTTGACTGTATTTACATGAAATCTTCTTTTGTATTCTGAGGCTGTAGGTTCTCATGACTTTTCAGTCTTCCCTTCTAAAAATCAGTTATATACTGCTTCTCAGACTTTTACAACTCTTTCTTTTCAGCCACCTGCTGACTTAAAATGGCATCGATACAGCATGTTCAGTTATCTTCACTTAAATTCACTCTTTCCTTTACAGAATTACTTTTTAGTTCACTTCTGTAAAGCAAAGATGTCCATCTCCTTTTAGAATTTTTAAAAATATGTTTCACGCTGAGCTTTGAGAAGCATATCTGGATGTGCATGAGGAGGCTTCAATGCACTAAGTATGTCTATCCTAGAATGATTCTTAGATGCTGCTCAGTTTGAAGTAGTTTTGGGAAATCTTGTAGCCACATTGTGCTGCTCAAATTTGGCACCTCTGCAGGCTGAGGAACTTTGTAAAGCTTAGAAGTTGTTCCTTTTTAATTTTTCATTTTTTGGGGGGAACTCTCTGTCATAGAATATTTTCTCCTAATGAGTGGGTGTACATTTGGTTTCCTTTAAACCACTATAAATCTTTGTACTTCTGGCAAGTGACAACCATTTGACCAAAATTATCCTTTTTCATATTCTTATTGGCATTTATCATTTTTTCTGTAAATGACAATGCACTCTGAATTGATATATTTAGTGTGCTACTTTTAATTATTGTTTTTATAGCAAACAAATGATAAAAACACTATCCTGCTTATGGTGGACATGACCCATTGAAGCATCAAAATTCTTTTATTTTTAATCAGATTTTTCTAATTGATGTATGAATTTATGGAAGAAAAGTTTGCTTGTTGGTAGTTCTTTTATTTTGAATTTACTTGCTATGCTTTTTACTTTGACATCTAAATCTCTTATACCTCTATCTTATCTAGTGTATGGAGTATATCTGACACAAGTCAAGCTCAGTGAAGAATACAATCAAGAGCCTCAATGATGAAAAATATTGCATGATTTTGCATCTTTGTCTGACAATGAAGGCAATCAACCATCTGGTGATTTCAGTTATCAGCTTCTAGATTAAGAGTTGGCCTGTTTATTGTCGTGGGGTTGTAACAACCAATGCTTTATGCAATGAATGCTGCCTCCTTGGAAAATAGTGGTTTATCTTCATTTTAAAATATCTCATTTTGATTGCAGTTTTCTTTCCTGTTAAAGACATTAAATATTTGAGCTTCCCAAATAGACCTATTTTCTTCAGTTTGCGTTTCTATTCTTGTTGTAACCATGTTCCACTTTCACATCAAAACTTTTCAAGAATTTTTTTGAGCTTTATTTGTATCTCTTCACTAAGTGGTTGACATAGTTTTCAAAAAGTACTTTTAAAATATACTTCAGCAGATTTTTATTTACATTTTGTCTTGAACTTCAGATAATTCCTTTGCACTTACCAGGCACTGACTGCAAATGAGAATTGCTTTAGCTGCCCTGAAGCAGATGGGCATCTGTAGAATTTTTAGAAGAAAGATAGATTAAAACCCCAAGAGAACTCCTGTTTGTCAGATAAAAAGTGGTACACATGAGAACAGATTTTAATGTAAGAATGACTAAATCTTCCAATAAATGCAAATGTTTACTATATCAATTAAGCTTTACTGCAACTTGTCATTTTCCAAAGATAATGTTATTTTTAGAAATCTAGTATTTAACCACACCTCAATCTTTATTAGCTAATCTGAGATATTTCAATCATGGTGAAAATGGGAAGGTTGTCAATGCATAATTAAGAAGTCTATTTCCACTGCAGCTGTACATCCCACTCACCCCATCTCTCTCTTTCTCTTTTTCACTCACTCCTTTCAGCTTTTTCTTTATCTCTCATTTACCAACTTTTTATTTTGAAAAGAAATTGTGTCTAACTAAAGATATCCAGAAAGACTAGATAGATTAATTATTCCATGTCTCCTGTGAAGCAATTTGAAATTTTTCTATTGATATAAGACTGCATCCAAAATGTAGGTTTATTTTGACCTTCATGGCATGAATAGTACAGAACATGACATATTACTACTTTAAACAGAATTTAAAGGTAATTATTTTCAGTGATTAAAAATGTTAACTACAGAAACAGCTGTAGAATAACTGTAGATACAGCAGAGTAACATATATGCAAGGAAACTTTCAGGTAATGGTCAATGATAGTTCAGCAGTTCAATAGAAATGTTGATCAAATGCAGCATGGAGGTCAGCTACTATGATAGGGCACAGCACTAAAATATGAATTGACAGATGTAGGCAGGATTTTGAAAAGGAAATCTCCCCAACTGCAGAGGTCCTTAACACTACTGGATGAATCCCAAAGACTGTCTGTGATTCTACTTACTACATAATGTGATACAAATTTATGCTAAATTAGGCCTTGCTTTTATCCACTGGCCAGAAGTCACTCAAGCAGAGAAGACTGTTCTTTTGAACACCTTACTGAATTGCTACTTGGTTTTTTACTGGAATTATAGGGCCCAACATTTTATTTAACGATCTAGGCTACAGCCAAGCAGTTATTTTCAGGAATATTTCAATTCTCCCCACTTTTACACTGCACTGCACCACTGCCCTTTTTCCACTTATGTGACTAAAATTAGCTTAAAGCAAATCCAAACTACTATAAAAATGGTATTTTAGCAGTTTATGTGCATTTATCAATGCATTTTCCTGATATGCTTTAGAATAGTTCATAAATAGATGTGATGACAATGAGTAGGAAAGAAATTGGGAAAGTAAATAAATGAAAAATGTTATTACTGAAAAGGTCAATAGAACCGGCACTGATGACAATAACCACTGGTATAGTTTAAGAGAGAGATGGCATTTTCAGTTTTGTGGTTTATATGTGAAGGTGCCACTGACTTTCAGGTCAGCTACAACTGTCTCTGTGAAAAATTGATTACTTTGTAGCAAAAGGTTTTACTTATTTATAGGCTTGAAGCAACTTCTTATGTTCACACTCATAACATGTAGCATGTATTTAATATATCGCATTTTCAGTGTCTTTGGGTACTGACCATTTTTTACCCACTGATTTTTCCATCTAATCTTTTGCCTAGGAGAAAAATTAGCAGTGCAAAATGTGTTTGAGTTTGGAGACTAAAGAACTGAAAGTGCAGTTTTCTGACTTCTATGTGTGTTTTATATTCAGATAACTGAGAAATGAATGGTTCACATCTTGATATGCAAAATTTTGATTTTGAGACTTAATATAGCATAAAAATGTCTCCTTTCTTAATCTGTTCCTGTGCACTTACTGATGTTTG
Source organism: Lepidothrix coronata (assembly GCF_001604755.1). Lineage (NCBI taxonomy): Eukaryota > Metazoa > Chordata > Aves > Passeriformes > Pipridae > Lepidothrix > Lepidothrix coronata. The sequence continues at coordinate 5,945,747 of NW_016690186.1, read as the reverse complement.
AGCCCTGTATTCTTTGACCCTTATATACTCAATATCACTTCTTTAAAGAAATTCTTCAGCAAGGCAGTCTAAAGTCAGACAGGGAGAAGCCTTTTTCTCATCATGTTATATATATAGGAGGTTCTGAAAGATTCATCAACGAGTTAATGCTGCCATTTGTTAATCATTAATCCAGGAAATCTCTTTCCCTTAAACCTGAATGACACTTTATTCAATGTATGTCAGCTGTTTCTATTATCTGTTAAGCAGATGGTCTGGAAGGAATGCAGAATTTGTGAAGGCATATTAAAATTGGTTTCCATGATGCTGAGATACATGCTTCTAGAAAGAGTACACTGGTGTTCTTTAATAAACAGCCCATGCATGGTATTCCTCCCAGAGGGAAGGGATCAGCAGAAGGAGAAAGATCTTGTTGTAATAAATAGGATAGTGCAAAGAAACCCATCAAACAAAACAACAAGAGAGCTTACTGTATTTCACATATGCAGTCTGTATTTTTTACCACAAGCAGTTTTAGAAACAGCCTGGTATGTCCCAGCATCACCAAGACAAAAGGCTAACATTAAACCTAACATGTTTTTAAAGATAGTTGAAATGATAGAAATGTAAATTGCAAATCCCAATTAATCTGTCACATTGGTCAAACTGTGAGAATGTATTTCAAGTTTCAAACTTGTAGTGTGTGAGTTAAAACTTTTTCAGCCTTGTGAATTAGCATTGAATATTGAAGAAGGTGAAAACAAGCAAAGAAGAAAAACCCCTATATCAGTTATGTCATGGACTATCACTCATTAGCTGGCTATGCCTGGAATTAGCTTACAGAATAAAGGAATAATTTCTTTGAAACTAGTGTCACATGTACCATGTGTTCATCTGTTTGTGATAATCTTTATTCTCTGCAAGGCTTTATCTGAAGCTGCTCTTCAGCAGAGTCCTTAATTTTAATGACTATCAGGGATTTGATCATTACATGATAAGTCTTTACCTCTTAGATGTGGATGGCTTTTTAAAAAGTGTTCCCAATTTCAACAAGTAGTCTACTGTAGAATGACATTTGTAAATTGAATGTTTTCAATTCTCTAGCTGTATTATATGAGAGTTAATATATTTTTTGCCATTAGAAATGTATTTAAAAATCAACATTTTTTATCTTTTGGAACAGTAAGTAAAGTAGGTGAGGGAAAGGGATAAATTCAAGAGGCATATCTCTGAAAAAAGTTATAATTATTTGTAAAATATTGGAGTCTTGTAACTTTGAGATTTTGGCATTTTTTTACCATAAGTTTTGTCATCAAAAGAATTATTTAGCTCTTTTTTACTTTTGCAAAAGAGTTGTACATCAGAAGTTCGGAGCAGAGAAATATGTCGACTTTTGCTGCTAGCCATAATGAGTTTTTTTAATTACGTTTTCTTCTGAAATAACTCTTTTGAAGAGCTGGTTCAGCCATTTATAATGAATAACAGTAATTTAAACCAACATAGATTTTATTGTTCACCTATTCTGAAACTCATTTTCTTCAATATTTGCCATTTGTAAACGGTTACTGAAAATTTTGGCCAAATAATTTGCTATCTGTAGATTGTGCAAAGGTCATTCCAATTGGTCTGTATTCTTTATTAAAGGGAAATTTAGGACCACTCTGCAGAAGTCTATTTCTGTTCCTAGTAAAGTTAATTAATGCTTTTCAACCTGAAAATTCCAGAGTAAAATCCTCTGTAATTGGGTGCCTGGCTCACATGACAGCTTTTCCTTACTGATTTGCTGACTATAACTTTTTATGTGTTCATGATAAATAATAGTTTTAGACACTTGTAATAAGTGCATGCACACTCAGAATTTTTTACCAATGTTGACTGCTGTGACTCTCAGAAGCTCAGTGTCTCTGTTATCATTGTTCTGGAAGCATAAATGGGCTTTAAAGTGGGCATAAATTATTTTTACAAGTATTTCCAAACCTCTCTGCAGTAGTAGAGTAGCATAAAACTGCCTAGTATAAATTAGAATGGATTAGACTCACTGTATTTTGCTTATTTCAGTTTAGCCTTGAGGTTTTGTGGATTTTTTTTCCTTAACTATGAAACTTTTTTTTTCATCTAAATTTCCATAAAAATTAATTAAAAGAATTTAGTTTAAAAGTTAAAAATAGATTACCATCAGGTATCATAACATAAAGCTTTTCTTTCCGGATTTCTAAGCTTTAACCCCAAAAGGGTCCAAATTTAATAATGTAGAACCATGAGATTTAGTCCTCTTATTTATTGAGGTTAACCCTCAACTTTTCCTTTCATGTTAATAGAACTGTAAAGTGGACTCAATGGGTTCAAACAGCCAGGCTTTGAGTCCCTTTGCATGCAGGTTCCTCTCAAGTTATGGATCTGGGAAATTTTGTTCTGCATCAAATCTGCTCCACAGTCCCTGAGTATCAGAGAACTCTTGTCCTGGTTGCCAGGTCAGACCCTTTGGGTTGTCTACTGCAGGAAACAAAGTAGAACTTCAAGTTGTGAACAGGCATAATTTGGCTCCACAAATTGAGAAGTTGTAAGGATGGTTGAGAGCTGTCACATTCTACCCCTCTCCCTTGTACCCCTTCATGTTGGCAATGGGTCCTTGTTAAACCTGAGTCTTTTCCCTTAAAGAATCATTGCTTTTACAGGTCTGTTAAAATGTGGCCCCGACAAAGTCCCAAAGGTATGGGATTCAGGGTGCAATTTTAAACACTTAGATATTTCTTGCCTGAAGTTATAGAATTAGTGTAAGTTCATAAATTACCTTTTAAGTTCAAAATACAATCTGTGTTTGATTGTTCTTCAGTAGTTTGGACTGAAAATTATTTTTAAAGTGAATTGTATTTGCCCACAGTATTGCAAACCGATTGATCGTTTGATGATGGTTGAAAAAAATAAAAAAAACCCCACCAAAATAACAACAAGAGAAAACTGGTGTTTTACCATGAAATAAATTTTTTTATATGAACAAAAATAATGACATACTTAAAGAATTTCATGTCATGTTGGAAAAATGTTTTTAATATCTCAATCAAAGTAAGATGTATAAGAAGCTTGTCAAATCACTAGAAAGGTTTTGTGGGGGAGGAGCAGTACAACATATCTGAACAATATTTCACAAAGAATTTATTTTTCTCTTGTCCACCAAGCTCTTCAAGATACCATTTTTATTTTATGAGTCCTTAGAAATCAATAGACATTTATAATGAAAAAGATAATCAGTTTAAATGGGCTTAACTTTACCCTTCCCTGTAAACGTATGCCTAACACATGAATTACATACAGGATTAAGGTAGTGCTGCTGTCTAATAGGCCACATTCATCAGTCTCTTACTCTCTTAATCTTTTTCTTAAAACAGTCTTTGCTATAGACCTAGGATTTCTTTGTTTTTACGTGCATCAAATCCTTTTATTATTATTCTTGGTTTGACTTGATACCCCTCAAAATTACTTGTTCCCCTGGACAGTGCCTAAAGGTGGGAAGGAGTACAAATATTTTAAATCAGGGGATTATGTCAAAGCAAGAGGAAAAAAAAAAAAAAAGATTCAGGTTTTTTCAAGTATCCATAACCAAAGCCTGGATTACTAGTTCATAGCATCTGTAGCTCTAGGCTCTAGTCAGACTGCTAAAGTTAATCAATTGTTGATTATTTGAAATGGATGGATGGGATATTGAAGCCCTCTCAGAAGCATCTAAATTCCAAATTGAGATTGAAGACTATTACTTCAACTTTGGCTATAAAGACCCAAGAGGATTTATATATTTACACAAATTCCCCAGGATTTACTAGTTTGCTGCAGCTAATAACTACCCTCATACCCTGAGTTGTGCTCAAAGTCTTATTAGACAACAAGCTCATATGAACTTGATAAAGGAAATTAAATCACTTTCTTCAAATTCTTCAACCCCTTTCCCCCAATTTTTTCTTTAGTATGCCTACAAATATATAAAAAAGAATACCAATTAATAATAATCTCTTTAAGTACTGGGTTAGGTTATATTTTTATTCTTACAGTGAAAAGACAGATATACTGTTGAGTGTCCCACTTTTCCTCCAGCTGCTCAGTCAGAAGAGGACAAGTTTTCCGTAGATTCTATGCCATGTTTTTCAACATTGTGTTGGAATAACACAGAGTCACAGAATTGTTAGGGTTGGAAGGGACCTCTAGAGTTCATCTAGTCCAATCCCATCTAGTCCAACACCCCTGAGAAATCTTAAATATGGTAGAACATCTCAAAGTATGTTCATGCAACTGAATCTATACCTGCCTACCTAATTATGGAGAGATAAACTACTCTCCAGATTACGTTAATTATTTTTTATTCACTCTTTTCTGTATTTCTTGAAAGGCTAGACATCCATCTCATACAGAGGATGGACAGCTACACTCTAGAAATTTAGAGAGGAGAGTTGAATCCTATCCTATGGTGCTGGAGACAAGCTGTCTTTTTCTTTTCTTTGTTCACTACTGATACAGAGAAAACTTGAATGGCAAGCGCAATTGCATTGTTTAATTCAGAAGTTATCACTGATATGGTGTGTTATATGCACATTAATTCAGGATCTCTCTGACACTGGAAGAGCTAGACAAGAAAGATGAGTTCACTCAATCTGAAAGTGCACAGACTAGTAGTTTCTGGAACTTTGAACTCATCACATTAATGATCAAGAAACTTGTTGTTGATTGTGAGAAAGCGTTGCAGTCGTTAGTAATAGGACTTGGATGTTCAATTTTGCACAAAAATAATACAACGAGATTCATTTTTCAGACAAATGTATCTCTTTCCCTTCCGAGTACAGAGGCATTTCTTGGTTTAGATGATCAGATTACTAAAGACAGAGTTTTTCTGGAGATGTCTGTTTGAAGTACAGATCTTTAATACATATATGTCTTTACCGCCTAGAGCTGCTCTGTGAAGTCGTAACTTGAGCTGGCAGTTCTATGCTAGAGGTCATGACCCAAGTGGAGTCGTGTTGGCTACAAATTGGATTTCTTGTCTAACAGAAACTTACTTACTTATGCCATTATTTAAGATAATAATACTGTTGGAAATAGAACCCATTTTGCAGAAGTGGTTCCATAATTAAAAAGTCTGGAAACCATTAGTAGTGGTTACTGTAAATAACTGCAAATAATGAGCTACATAAGTAGACAGAGAGAAATCTTACTAGCTCCTGAGTAAATAAATTCTGAATGCTAAAACTGAGGCATCAAAGGCAAGTGAGAGCTTTTCGGAGGTAGTGGTACTCATGCATGGCTTTCTCACTTTGTACTGGCTTTAGTTGTTCAACATTTTTCTTTCCTTGTTTATGCTGTCAAGTTAGACTGCAAACCTTTTCACTGGGGAATTTTTATTCCTTCATGTCTTCAACACATGCACAAAATACAGTCAGTACTACAGAGATCAGTATGACTCCTGTTGATAGCTCCGTCCACACATATTTAGCGGTGTTAAAGCTAACAATAACAGAGCATAAACCCTTCATATGATGTACAGGTTATTAACAATATTCTTCTCCTTGGAATTGCTTTTTTAAGAATTCAGCTTTGCTTAGGCAGCTAATTACCAAAGGTCAAAGTTGTTACAACGTTAGTGAGAGCACAGGAGAAATCAGTGCATTGAGTGTCAGTTCTCTTATACTGGACTCTCTTAAGTTTTGAAAGTTTATACTACAGATTGCATACTGAACCTCCAGCATTCCTGATATAAAAGGTAAGGTTACTTAACTTTTGTTTTAGTTCAGTTACTCTCTGCATTTGAAAGGAGACTTAAGAAAACAACAAAACAACAACACCACCAAAAAACCCAAAACCAAATCAAAACCAAAACCAAAAAAAAAAAAAGAAGTAAAAAAGAACTAATAATAAAAACCCACATTGGTTTGTGGTAATCAACAGTACAGTTACACCTTTTTTGGTGTTTTGACATATCTCTTTTGCAAACTCGACTTAGCTGTTTTCTTGTTGACCTCTGACAAATTGCTGGTAAAGCTGGTAAAAATTCCCAGAATGGAGTAAAAAAGTAGAAAAATGTTCAAACAGTGAATAATATCACAATCTTACTTTCTATTGTGTAATTTCCTTTAAGTTATTTACAGAAAAATTATGTAGAGCTGGATTCATCAAGCAGGAAGTGTCTGCAATATAGATGTCTACATCTGGACTAGCTATCCTGCTGTCAATTTGTTGTTAGTCAAGAGAAACATGCACTTAAAGTAGATATATTCAAGTCTATAAATAGAGAAGAATTGTGCCCTAGATATACATCTTTCTCACAAACAAAACACACATGGAAGACGTCCTCTTTATTAACATGTTTTCTGTATTTGCTTACTGTTACCAAGTAGATATGTTACGAAATTAGACATGATCTTCACCTTAACATTTGAAAACAGCCATAAGACCATAAAACATCACAAAACGTCACATGAGAATGTGCTAAGCTTGAGCTCAAATGCAAACAAACAATACACGCTTAAAGCTTTTTTTTTCGCTCTCATTGAGAAAAAGTCCTTGTCACATCATAGAGAAGACCTCAGCCCACCCTTACCTGCTGCATAAACTGACCTGGATTGACATTAGTATGTATCTCACCTAGCCTAATGGCAATGATACAAGTCTATGGATTTGTTCATGGACAGTTGCCAATATCTTACAAGAAAATTGATCTATAGGTAATCTAAGTCTTGCTTGGTACTCCATGAAAAGTGGAAGCCAGATCCTCTGCCCTTACCTAGGTGTCAAGGAAGCCCAAAGCTGGATCTGAGAAAGTGTGAAGTATTAGACTACTTTCTGAAGCAAGACAGTGTAGGTATAATCATCAAAGATATGATCACAAAAGAAGGATCCTTGCTGATGTATCCTTACAAAATCCAGTGAAAGTCTTGAAGAAAAATCTGGAACTAGGTGCAATATACAGAATACAAGTTCTGTACAATATACAGAACTGCGAAGATTTTCAAGAGGTACATATCTCATGATGAAAGGTTGATCCTGGTTCCAATAATAAAACACAGTCCTTGTTGCTACCTAAATTCTGCTGAAGTTACTGTCTGACAAGAGCAAGGTAAAACAAATATCCCTTTCTACTGAATTGTGAACTCTCGGCTATGTGATAAAGAAGTGCAATATAGAAACTATAGACCTCAGTTAGTCTGACCTCAGTAACTGGAAAAATTACAGAGAAGGTCACACTTGGTTCTGTTGAAAGGCATTTAAAGGGCAATACAATCATCAGGCACAGTCAACACAAATTCATGAAGGGAAAGTCCTGTCTAACTAATTTGATATCCTTCTGCGATAAGGTCACTTGGCTAGTGGAGGAGGGTAAGGCAGGGGATGAAATTTTTCTGGATTTTGGTAAGGCCTTCAATTCTGTCCCTCACAATATTCTTCTAGACAAATTGTCCAGCTGTGAGATAAGCAGGTACACAGCACACTTGGTGAAGAACTGGCTGGAGGGTAGAGCTCAAAGTGTTGTATTGAATGGCACCAGTCGTGCTCCTCAGGACTCAATTCTAAGGACAGTTCTGTTCAGTGAATCTATCAATGGTCTGGATGCAACTTTGTTGATGATATCAAGCCGAGAGGTGTTCTCTCAAGGCACAAGTATAGCTCGTAGGTTGCTATGGTTTGCATTTGTTATGAACACAGTTTTGATAACATGCCTCTGCTCTAGTTAGAGCTGAACAGTTCCTATGCATCATCAGTGGCATGAACCTTAACAACAAATTCTGGATTCTGCACCTGGGGCAGAGTAACAAGTAGAAATTGGGAGAGGAGTGGCTGGAAATCATCTGAAAGTACCTTCTTGACTTTCATATTTAATTTACCATCAACAGAAAAGCATTTCTATGAAATAAAATGTACCTTTTTTTTTCACTTGAAAAAAATATTTGCACCATTAAACACTAATATAAGTTGACAGAAAAGAATGAAAATGAAGGTAAGACACTTTAAGCACAAAAACTTGACACAAATTGAAATATAATATTTGGTTCTTGCAAATGTAAGAAGTCATTCTACTCTACTGGATTCTGCACCGAGAATGGAGTAATGCAGGACACAAATATAAATTGAGAGCAGAGTGGCTGGAGAGCAGCACTACAAAAAGTGATCTGGAGGTGCTGGCCAACAGCAGGTTCAGCGTGAGCTAGAAATGTGTGCTCTGATAGCACAGAGGACAAATCCCAACCAGGGTGCATGACCAGTCAGTCAAAAGAGGAAATTATATCTCTGTATTCAACATTGGTATGACCCCAACTCGAATGCTGTGAGCAGTTCTGGGCCCCACAACTCAAGAAGGTCTGAAGGTATTTCCATGCTTCCAGAGGAGGGCAACAAAACTGCTGAAAGGGCTAGAAGGAATGTTCTGTGAGGAGTGTCTCAGGACTTTGGATTTGTCTAATTTGGAGAAAAGAATGCTGAGGATGATTTCATTGCTCTGTACAGCTTCCTGAGGAGGGCAGGTTGAGAGGGAGGGGTTGATCTCTTCCTCCTGCTATCCAGTGACAGGATATATGGGATCAGCTCAAAGCTTCATCAGGGGAAGTTCAAACTTGACATATTTTTTCCAGAGAGGATGGTCAAACACTGCAATAGGCTTCCTAGAGAAGTGATCAATGCCCCAAGCCTATCAGTGTTTAAAAGATATTCAGACAATGTCCTTGACAACATGTTGTAGTCTTTAGTCAGCCCTGAATTTGTCAGGCAGCTGTACTGACTGATCATTATAGGTCCTTTCCAACTGAAATTATTCTATTCTCTTCTCTTCTCTTCTCTTCTCTTCTCTTCTCTTCTCTTCTCTTCTCTTCTCTTCTCTTCTCTTCTCTT
>NW_016690186.1:5860945-5936896 GCF_001604755.1 Lepidothrix coronata | reverse complement strand
CTATTCTATTCTATTCTATTCTATTCTATTCTATTCTATTCTATTCTATTCTGTTCTGTTCTGTTCTGTTCTGTTCTCTTCAGTGATCTTCAGACAATTTCAATTTATCTTAATATCAAGTTAATATTGGAAAAATAAGACTTGTGACTAGTTTAAGTGATGTGAAAAGTTTTTATTAGGGAATTGAACTTGATAGTTCAATTAGATTACATTTTCTACTGGTTTTTGCTAGGATAGAGGTTATTTTCTTTATTGTAGCTTGCATGGTGCTATGGATCAGATTTGTGATGAAAACACTGTTGGTAACACAGTGATGTGTTAGTTATTGCTGAACAGTTCTTTCCCAGATTTTTATGCTTCTTTGTATTTGCCCTAATGACATTTGTCTCTACTTTTTTATGCAGCAGCATAATTATACTACCCCTCATATGAATCCATGTCAAATGTACCCTGGTCTCCCAAAACTTTTGTTCAATGACTAAAAATATGCATTCTATATGTTCCTAAAATTGTACAAAGTTAGCTGTATTTAAAAGAGGATGAAACATTTTTTCATTAAATGTTCTCATTTTTTTTAGTTACTCATTCTTCTCTACTCTTGATCCTCCTTCTCCTGACATGTTTTTCACTTTTTTCAAATTAAAATAACTGACAGAGAAGATAAGGAAAGGGAGAAAAATAAATTCTTTTTTCAACATTTTTGAAAGCAAGCCTTTAACACTTACTGTAAGCTTCTCAGCTTTTGGAAGAAGATCATTTGTTTATCAGCTTCAATTTTAATTCCTACACTATGATTGGTGTTTGTACTTCTGCAGACTAAAATCAACTAAAATATAAAATTCTACTCATGGCTACTGCTCTGTCTTCTTTTTTCTCACACCAGTTTCAAAATAGCATCACAAACTGGCCTTCAAAATAGTCCTGTTTACAGCAATCTGTTCATATGAACGTAGAAAATTCTACGAATCTATAATTGCCAGAGGAGATAGCAGAGAGGTCTGATCTTATTTGTCTGTTCTTACATTGTTTTAATGGAGAAAAGCTATATATATATACAGTTCCATACTTATTTTCCTGTCTCTTTTGTTGGCTTGTTGTTTGGTTTTTTTTCTAGAAACTGAATCTGAGATGAGTACCATGTTATCCTCCATATCTCTTTGTAATGTGGTGCACAAGAATGCTTTTAAATTCATAGCCAAACAGGTTTATGCACTATGTAGCAGCAAAACAAAAGGACATCACTTTGTTCATCACTTACTCTTTTCTGAAATCTTTTTTCATTTATTTTGTCCCTCCTCAAAGGTGGAGAAAAACTATAATTTATTAAGCAGGCTCAAATCCTGACAGAAGGAAAATAGTCTCATTAAGCTGGAGAGTAACTGAAAAAAAAAATCTGAATGTGAATGTATATTAAACTGAAACAAATTAAGTAATACACAATACACACAAGTGTCTGTCAAGCAGGGTCATATGCTAAAATTTCCCACTTAGAATCACATTTAATATATTTCACTTTTGTTTTTCTTTTTCAATGAAGGAGATATATTTTAAATTTGCCTTATGGTAACTTAAAAGGACATTTTACTGGAAAAGAACAATTGATCAAAATAAAGTGAGACAAAAACAAAGACAGTGTTGATCTTTTTACTTTTCTTTCTTTTTCCTCAATTCTGTATTAATCAGAGTAATCCTAAAATTGGATTTTTTTAATATTTTTCATCTAATCGCATATTCATTCCTTACTCCCTTGGGGATATTCCCTATTTTTAATCAAAATGCAGTAGATGTACTTATGTCAGTGTTGAGGATCCTTTCTGCTTGGTTAATTAGTTACAAGTCTGCAAAGACATAGACCTATTTTAAGTATTTGATTTCTTTTATATTTTTAATTTTAACAAGGACAAGGGCTCATTAAAAATATGTGTGATTAATGTATTTTCCTCAGGTATTTTATTTCACTCAATTCTACCCTTCTATAAATTCACTTTGTGGTTTGAATCAGGGGACTTCAGGAAGAACATTCCTTCAGATAAATATGTGGAGCTTTGATTTTTTAAAGATTCATTTGAAAATTGACTTCTTTAGGTTACAGTTGCAATTACCAAATACTTCCAATTGCGATGATGATGTGATCAATTTACAGCAAAAGTAAAGCTAGGTAGAGCACATGTAGAAGTATGAGCAGTGTATTTCAAGAGAATAGAAGTTCAGACAAAGCAGTGGAGATAAGTCCTAGGGTTACAGGAAGTTTAACAGAAATAAATCAAATACATGAAACTTATACTTGTCCTTTTATTAGGTCACACCAAAGTAGAGAACATTAATCACTGATACCATCTGTTCATTTCTAAAAGAAGTTTGCATTGACAATAATAGTCCATTTTAGTTTCATTCTAAAGAGGTTGAATATGAGTCCAGAATGTGTTCTCACAGATTAAGTTTGAATTAATGGAATCTCCAAATTCAGCCAGCCATATTTGTCTTATAATGACCTAATTAAATCAAGAAATTCCTTGAATCAACAGTGTCAGAAGATTAGATCTGCTTGAAAGCTGTTTGGTGAGTCGTGAAGTAAATCAGTCATGCTCTTACACCTGCTATGATGTTAATATAAGGACAATCCTAATTCTGCTTCTATTGGCTGAATCCTGAGGGCGTGTTAACAGCTTGTAACAGAGCACAAGGTGAGCAGCTCTGAGTAGGGTTCAAAAAAAATTGTTGGTTCAGAAAATATGTTTCAAAGTAGTGGATAAACACTAAAGTAAATCCCAGAAAATATGACTCACTATGCTGGGCCCTATCTACCGAACTTTCCCTCTGAAAATGTATTTACTTGAGGTATGCTGTACTGGCTCATGTATCTCCCACTTTCAGACTTAGTTTGACCTGTATCATGAAATCTCCCTTCTGCAGTGAAGATAGTGAGGTTACAACTTAGAGATTTAGGTTCTTTGTCAAGCCATAATCTATCCCCTAGATGGAGAAATTTAAACTACTCCTATTTTCCACAGCTAGTACATATAATATTGGAAAGGGGTTTAGTTTCCAGAGTAGTCCATTAGGAATCTGTGTTGGTGAAGAATTTTAGGAAAAATTAAATTAAATGCTTAAGAATGGAATTTTGTACTTAGAAAGAAAAGTGTTTCCAAAAGAAAATCTACCGTACGTGCAAAGGGAATGCATGCTAGGACTACTGCCTTACGAGATGTATGGGAGCACACATACTTCACTCTAGTATATAATTTGTTTACTCAAAATATTATTTTAGCTTGAGGGGTTTCAGAATTTTAATGAAAAATTTCTTGATGTACTTTTTATTATTTAAAAGAAAGATGCTGTCAAGAACATCACAAGCATTGTAAATTATTGTTTATGTGTCAGGATGCAGGTGCCACTGTCAAACCTATTTACAAACACCAGTGTTCCTTTTCAGAACTAGAGAAAATATTTGAATAATCAGAATATATTACTGAACATATATATTATTTTATCAAACATGCACTATACTAGGTACTACATAAGTACCTGGATGGCTAGCTAGTTGTACAGAACATAAGCTAAAAAGGAGGCTTAGGATAATGGACTACTTGGAATTTCAGTTGTTTTATAAGCTTGATGGGATGACAGAATATTTGGGTTTGTATTTAAAGAAATCTTCTATCTAAAAGAAGGAAGAAATTATATATAAAATAACTTTATTCCCTTGGTGTCATCTATCCTATGGAAGTCAGTGACAGAAAAGAGAGGACTGTTCCTGCAAAGTGATATGGAATCCTTGCCTATTTCTGTAACTGAAATTTCTGTATACTCTTAAATGTATATTTTGATTGTTAAAGAAAATGAGCACAGTGAAATAGATATTTCAGCATTAGAACAATGAATAAAGTTAAAAATATTGTGATAGAATAATGTCTTGCTTAATAGCTTCTATCAGTGGTTGAAAAGCTAAATATTCCAAAATTCATCAGAATTACGCTCTCACATAAGACCTCAACAAACCCATAGACAGCAAATGTTAGTGTGCTCTCATACAGCTGTTTGGCAATACAGCAGTGACAGCCAGAAGGTATGTTTTTCTAAAGTAGCTGGCATAGCTATCCTGGAAAAACTTTTCATGTAGAGGCACAGACTATGTCTAAAGATAACCATGTGTTTAGTTAGAGTATTTTCAGCTTTTTACACTGATAGATAGGGGAATTAAGTGCAGATAAATATATAGCAATCACAAAAATTATAAGGTCAAGTTTTTTGCTAGTTTCTAATAAGCAAGGAAAAATCTTGCTAATGATGGAAGTGTTTGCTGGCTAATAGATCTTCTAGAAAAAGGGTGGTACTATGAACACTAAGTAATGGCTTGGTTTCATCCTTATTTAGGTTTTCTGAATAAAACAGAAAGTTAAGTTCAGTGGGCATTAGGACAAGCCAAAAAAAGTGTAAAATACATTATCTATGTTATACATCAAATGTGCTTTTAATTAATATTTATTCAACTTTATTGAATATATATCCAAGAATATATATCTATCCCATTCCTGGCTTTGAATTAATGAGTTTTGCCATTAATTCACATAGACTCAGATATTATCCAAATTTTTTTATCTTTGTCATTCAGTATAGTAGAATTAGTTCTTGCATTGATAATTCATTATTTAAAGGAACATTACTGCTATTCTAAATCTACATATAGCAGCAATCAGAATTAAATGGGAAGGTAAAAAGTTAAGGTCACATTTGAGAATTGTACTTAACATTCACAGATCCCTTTCCTGCTTTGAAGTATTAACCTAAGTGTTTATCAAAGAAGACACAGCCTTAACCTCCAGGTACTTAAACAGAATAAAGACCAGATGTTATAATTCCAGCTTTGGGTTCAAATGACATTTCTCTTTAAGAAGCAATGCATTTTGTCATAGCAATTTTTGTTAAGAAGTCATGAGGTAGGCTGCCAAGTTCTCTCAGTTCATTTGTTATGAGTTTTGCACCTGACACAATGTCATGGGTTCAAGCCTCAAAGTGGCACTCTATAGCTCTCTACTGATAGAAGAGCTATCTGTACTTTAGGTGACATTTTAAAATAAGCTCACTGGCACCTATCCAAATGTATGCTAAAAATCATAAGAGGCATTTTCAGATAAGAGTCAGAGATAATAGCACTCTCGTGGGCAGCATCTCTTCTCTCTATAAAACTCAAAAACTCACTCTGATACCCCACATTGTCTGTGAGCTATCGCTTGAGCACATCTGTAATGGCTGCTTCACTTTCTTCAATGTCATTTTGTAACAAATAACTCATTATGATTGAGAGTTATTCAGTATCTGGGATTGGAGGAGCATTTTTAAATCTACTTCCATAGAAGCCACTAATCTATGCAACATGAATTTTTGTCATTTGTTATAAATTAAGTCCATGGTTCTGGTAAATGTTTTACTCTTTATATGCTAAGGTAACAGACAGAATAATAACCTGTTCAGTGATGAGTTTGTAGGCTGTAGAAAAACATAATACCTGGACACATGCAGCTGGGATAAGGATGCTACCATGAGGGTAAGTATTTCTCTAGGAGTTGGTCAAGCATCAGGTTTCTCCTACAGCTCTGATTAGTCCTGTCAAGAAGGGAAGTCTATTCACCCAAACTAACTAGGATAAATAAGATCAGTGGTATAGACTATTTGATATTGATCTAGCTGTAAAATGTTCTTTTGCAGTCTTTGGTCACTGTCTTTTTCCCTTTCAAGTCAGATTTTTTTCTTTTCTTGGTTGTGTACAGTTCTCAGCTTATTTTGCTATGACATATTTAAATATAAGTATTATTACTGGTTACATTTTTGTGGTGAGAGCTACAGAGCACATGCTTTTTCTCTTATCTAACAAAAAAAGTCTTTTGCAGATGGAGTACAAAAACTAGAGAATGTTTCCACAACCTTTATCATATTTTGGAGAGTAATAATGGTTACAAACTTCATGAAATCTTTAGAAGTTTAGTTAGGAAAGCATACGTAACATACCTGGATGTGTACAATAAATGCACACAAGATACATATGGATCCTGATAAATTCTTCATTAGGCTTTCTGTATGTATGTATGGCCAGTCTTCATCATGAACAAAGATTTGGGAAAGGTCTCTACCCACATTTGTTACAAGTACGCTGGTGATACAGGGCTTTGCAAATGCAGGTAAGGCCTTCAAGCCTGTGCAATGGATTTTTTAGGTGAGACACAGTGTGCGCTGAACTGAGCCCACCCTTTAATCCTGAGGTTCATCTGCAGGGGCCAAGCAAGCTTGGATGGTGGCAGCGAGGTCCTCAGGACGTAGGTTTGTTTAGAGTGACTTTCTCTTAGATGGATGGCCTTACGGGGCTGAACGAGCTCCATCTGCCCGGGTTTAGAGTTGTCCTTCTCTTCTGTGTGTTCCAGGGCTCCCCTCTCAACTCCCACAATGGCACTGTCCGCACAGGCAAAGCTCCCATTCTCTTGCTCCTTTCCGCGCCCGGGGCCAGGCCCCAGCACCCGGGGCCGCATTAGGCTTTCTACTGATCTGCAAAAAAGAAGAGACCAGAAAAATAAAATCCCAGTGTTCTGACCCTCAAATATCTTATTATTTTTACTCTTGGAAACTATTGACCTATCCATCTTCAAATATATGTTGTTTTTCTTGTTAACACTTTCTGATTTTGTAGATAATTCTCTGATAAAATATTTTTGAGCAGTTGTGTTCTGATAGCTTGGGTGGAATGGTATTTTTGATCTTGTATCAAGACATTTGTGTATTTTAATTTTCAGTGGCTGGGATAATAGTGTGATAAGTACTGTCCAATAAAGAAACAGAATTCAAATAAAGAAATATGATTCAAATCAGTTACTCTTTTTTGTCTAATTCCACTGAACCTGTATTAGAGGTTGTGGTGCCACAGAGTTAATAGGTACTCCTATGAATTGCCTAATGCACACATAATAAGTAGTTTGAAGTCTGAGGAAAAAGGGGTAATTTATCTTTATCAAACTACAGTTACAGCTGTGTTTGAAAGAGTCTGTGAGATTAGAGGGCTCTAAATGGATTTGCTGTTGTATTGACTGAATTCTTCAAGAATACCCTTTGTCAAATAATGAAAAAAGTTAAAAAAAAAAAGTAAAAAAAAAAGAAAAAAAAAAAGAAGAATGTGGGAGGGCAGTATGTGAGAAACACCAAAGAAAACAAACTCCTTAACTTTTAAATCTGAAGTTACGTCAAGAATGGATTTCCATATATATTCATAATATTCTGTTAAATGTCAGATTTGCAAAGAAATGATCCCTTTCATATTCAGGTTGAGGTCACTTATTTTTTAAATATTGCTAACTTTTAAAAATTAGGCACTGGTCTTATTTATCTTAGTTACTGTAATGGTTTTGAGTCTAGACCTTCCTTCCTGGCCAGGAAGGAAGGAAGGAATTATTCCATCCTATTCCTTTACATAATCAAACATATAAATAAGATGGAGAGAGAAGCCTCTTCCTCTCTTCTCTTCCAGTGAGGTTTGGAGACAGCAGACTCCCGCAGCCGGTCTCGCTCATGTGGGGGTGCTGAGGCCTGGCCGGGCCTGCGGGGCCTGTTGTTTCTGCCGGTCTGGGGTCCGGTAGCGTGGTGGCAGTGTTTGGCACAATTGTGCTATCTCGAGGAAAGTATTAAGATTTTCTTTGGCTAGTTCTCTATACACACTCTTTATGAGTGTGTATACCTGTTTTTGGGTTTGGTTTTCTTTTTTTTCTTTGTTTGTTTGTTTGTTTGTTTGTTTTGTTTTGTCCCTTTTCCCTTTCCCTTTGGGGGTGTTGGGGGTTTCTTTCTCATGTGTATATAGTCTTTGTAATTGTATATAAATGTAATATAAGCGTAAATATATCTATATATTGCTTTAGCTCTCTTATTTCGGGTCTCTTGTTTTTGGGTTTTTTTGGGGGGAAGCTTTTGCTGTGGTATTGGAGACTTGGCAGGGAGCCAGCTCCAAACCACCACAGTTACTTTGGGTGAACAAACTTCCCTTCTTGACAGGACTATCCAGACCTGTAGAAAACACCTGATGCTTGACTGACTCCTAGAAATTATTGATCTTTTAAGTCTCACACCAAATGATCTTCCACTCAGAGCCCAGAGAATTTATAGCAATGAGAAATAATTGAAAATTTGTTCACTTCATAGGACTTCAATTTGTGATATTGAAGCTAAGACGCCTTAGTCAAGGTATGTGTTCATACTGTACAATATCTGACATGGGATAGGGAGAAGTTGTTCATTGGTTCAGCATCTCATGATTGCTGGTGTTCACTAGCACAACTAAAAAGATGAAGTCCAGGTTTTTTTACCTTCAGATCCCTTCTTGCCACTAACATAAAAAGTTTTATTGGAGTTAGGTTGGGAATGAGAGCTATGCAATGAATGGTATGGTCATGAAGAGGGTTTGAAGGAGAATGGGGGTGAGGGAGGGATAATCACGTATCAAGGACAACTGATTGGACACAACATAGAGACAGCTGCTTAATAGGTAGCTTTCTGTAATATACAGTATGTCAGCTTGACTTATTAAGACATAGATATGAATAGGAGTAAAAGAATGCTCCAAAATATAAAAAAGTGTTAATGAAAAAAGTACACCAACGGAAAATGAATTGGGAAAATGATGAATGTAGCATGGAATAGCTACATAGTATTTCAAGGGTGAAGACAATAATCTTGAATTTTTTATTGAAAAAGGTGAAGAGTCACTGAGAGTGAAGGAGTTTGATTAATACATTTTGTAAAGATTAAAAATAAAAAGATCTACTTAACAAAGGCTCATTACAGAGGATAATGACCCAACGCACAGTGCTGTGACCTCCATTATGTCTCCGTACCTTGTTGAAACATTTCTTTGTATCTCGTTGCTATATCTTTCCTTCTTTATCTCTTTCACTTCCAGGATATGCTAAACAAATTAGGAAACATTTATGGTTCTTGTGTGCATTCCAGTAATACATGCATGTGATCTATAACTTAGATGCTAAGTCATTTTGTTACATATCATTTTGTTACATATAATTTTGTTTTATTTCTTTGCTGCCTGTTTATATAATATACAGAACAGTTTCACTGCCACTTTTGCAGTATAGTGAAGCTCAATGGATAAGTATGAGGTGAATATTTAGGTTTCATCATCAATTACAAATATTAATATCAACAGAATGTTATACAAATACCCTGTACCTGTATTTTGAACATTTCTGTTTCTCTTATACTTACATACATGCACTATGTGATCTAATTTTTATCATACAGAAGAGCTATTTGAAGACAAGAGGGAAGAATCAGTGCCAATTTCTGAAGTTTGTTGTGGTTTTTTTTCCTTAGGATGTGATATTCATAATTGAATGAATAAATTAACAAATATTCAGAACATAGCATGTTGCTAACTGAGGTAGTTTAGTCTAGGCCTTCCTTGGTGACCAGTTTGTAACCAAGGAAGTGCCCAGATTTACCCGGTATTCCCTAAGATTTTTATGTAAGCCGGGGTATAAGAAGAAAGGAGGAAAGGCCTTTGGCCCTCTTTCCTTCCAGCAGCTTTGGAGGTGCAGGTTCCCTGCTGTTGAGTCTGTCGTGTTGGGGAGTGAGGCCTGGTAAGGCCTTGCCGACCTTGGGAGATGGAAGTTGCCGGCGATCGTTCCAGCACGACTTTCTGCTATCCCAAGGAGAGTAGTAAGATATGCTTTTGCTAATTCTTTTAGTTGCTAGATCTTGGGCTATTGATCGTGTATATTTTATTTTGGTTTTGTTCCTTTTTTTCTTTCCCCCTTCCCCTTCCCTTTCCCTTTTCCTTCTGAAATTGTATATATATTTCAATTGTATATAACTGTAATATAAGTGTAAATATATTTATATATATTGCTTTAGCTGTCTCTCTCTTGTTTCAGTTCTCTTGTTTTTTTTTTTTTTCTTTTCCCTTGGTTCAGGAGGCAGAGGGAGTTCTTGTGGTGAGGTTTGGTGATTTGGCAGGGAGCCAGCTTCAAACCATATCACTAACAAACCTGCTTTGCTGAGACCATCTGTAAATCTACTGAATGAATGGACATGCACAGGTTTATAATTTCTAATTTCATTACAAATTACTTTTAAATAAAGTCTAGCAGTACTGTCTATATTTTAATTATGCTGTGTTTCAGACAACCAAATACATTCAACACAAAATGTTATTCAGCAGTTTTCCAGAATTAAATGAGTTGCACTGGATGCCCTGATGGTAAGGAAAAGACGTTGCCTGAGCAACTTTCTTGACTTTGTTAACAAAGTTTTGTTGTGGTGTCAGAATTAGAGCCACATTGCCCTAACAATGTTGGAAAAAAAAAAATTTTCATGACTGAAGGACTGTTCACAGAATCAACATCTGTATGTCAAGGATTATATGAAATAGGAACACCAAATTTAAAATATAGAAAAGCAAAAATTATGAAGGCAAATTGCTTTAAAATGTTTTTCTACATCTTGACTGCAGCTAATATTTGACAGTATCACATGAAATAACATCAGAAGGTTACTGACATGCATCTTAGATGACAAGATTGCTAGTCATAGATAATTAAAATCTTTAAAATATATTGGTCAATAACAGTGGAAATAATTTCTGACTCTAACTTGAATGATAGGCATGATAGGCAATGTACAAATGACATATAAAAAGTTTCTGAGAAAACTGAACTAGCAGACTTCACAGTTCTAGGCAACATGCAGTGCAATTTTAGTGACTCGGGCCAGCGGTATAATTTAGGACACATTAATGTTTCTTCCTATTCCATGAAACTCTGTGATGCTTTAAAAGCTTACTAGACATATAAACGGCCTAACAAAAGCTTAGGACGGATTGATAGTGGGAGCTGAGATCATGTGTGGCAGGTGATAGACTTTGAAGGGTTATATTTATTTTATTTTAAAGCCAAAATATCAGACTGTGTGTGTCTGATTTCCACTTTTCATGTAAACCTGTAGGGAAACAAGAGGAAAGGTTCCCAGTAGACCCTAGCTATTTTCTGTCACTTGGGTCAGACAGCTTGGGTTTGCTGCTTTTCTGCTCCAGGGAAATGACATGCTTCAGCCCCCAGCAGCATGCTGCTTAGTATGGCCTGCACACTTCAGGTACAGGATCAGCCTTTACTTTCATTTTTCCTTTTCTCAAGCTTTTTTCTGGGTTTAGGAAATGAAAAGGATGAGTAGGTTGTTGCTTAATTTATTTTGTCAGCATGACTTTTGCATTTAGATTTCCAAAGCTGATTAGGGGATTAAGCTGCACAACTGCCATTAAAGTCAACCTCCTTTTAGTTAGTTTGAGAATTAAAACACGCATCTTTGGGTTTTACAATTTAATGATGGCATAAATTTTATATACAAATCACAAGATTCTCTAACAAAAAACATTTAAGACCAACATTTTCTCAGCTAGTTCTACAAGAAACTTTAGCTGGACAACTGATCAAAAAATTAAAGAGGAAGATAGGGAGTAGAATGTGTCCTCAAATAATAAATTAATTAATAAGATATTTTAATGATCTGAATCCAATTTTAAATATTTTAGTCCAAATGAAATAGAAAAAAAGACTGTGCCATTTGTTGTGAATCAATATTCGTTTAACTTTTTCTTGCATTTTTTTGCATTGATCATGATTACAGATGTCAGACTGGAATCTATATTTCCAGCTTCCATAAGAAAGGTGCATCAAATAAACACTGCATGATCTGACAGCACAGTAGTCTTTTGTTCCTGAAGAACAAAAGAATAATTAACTACACTGATGCCTGGGTTGTCTGACTTTTTATTTGAGATGTTGTTACTATTATTTCAATAGCATTTCTTATTATTTATCCTCTGGACTGCCATTGGATTTGAGTGTAAAGACTGAGCATTCTGTACTGTTTTTCTGGGTATCATTGATATAAATTATTTGAATTTTTGTCTTTATTTTTTCAAATTTCATTAATTTCCTTTAATTCTGCTTAGCAAAACATAGCACTTTCTTGTATTGAACTGTACATTAATTTCCTTTCTCCTTCCCACTTCTCATAAAAGTTTATTATCAATGATGATGAAATGGTAAATCAGACAACAGTTCAACCTAATAATTGCCATTTAGGAATGGCAATTTATCACTGACATTTAATAGACTATCACATTTATGTATTGATATGTATCAAACATTAGGTCTATCTTTCTAGGAAACGTTCAGAATATTTTACAAAGCTCTTATAGGTAAAGAAAATAACAAAAATGTTTTGACAGTGTGGTTGAATCATGTGTATGTAGGGGAAAGTCAGATCT
Source organism: Lepidothrix coronata (assembly GCF_001604755.1). Taxonomy (NCBI): domain Eukaryota; kingdom Metazoa; phylum Chordata; class Aves; order Passeriformes; family Pipridae; genus Lepidothrix; species Lepidothrix coronata. The sequence goes on along the minus strand of NW_016690186.1, from coordinate 5,924,583 downwards.
TTGAAGCGAGGCATCCACTTCAGCCTGTAGGAACGATGTATATAATGTACAGATATGCAAAACTGAACAGCTTGAATTTTGGAGTCAGGCCTTCAGAATGGAAATATAGTGCAACTAATCTCTGTATCAGGGTGTTCTTCCTTCATACAAAGAATTCCTAAGAAGTGAAAGTGGTTTTGATATTATTTATATTTTATATGCACTCAACAAATTAACATGGAATTTAGTTTCAATAAGAATGGGGATCTCTTAATTTACTTATTTGAGGTTTCAGATCAATATTCTAAGAGAATATTCAGGTTCATTTTACAGTGCTTCATTTTTACTTTATTTTTTATTCCTATGCTACTAATTTACAGTGAGCTCCTTACAATTATTGTCATAGAAATTATCCCAGGTTTTCATAGAATAAAATTTCTGTTACAAAAATGTGGCCATTAAATGTACTAAAATTTAGACCAATGAAATTATAAATGCAGCTGTTTCAATTCTTAATACAAAAAAGTATCTTATTTCAGTCCCTGGAAATCTCATATTAATTCTGTGAAATAAGTCTTCACCAAAACTTAGATTTTCTTTGCACAAGTAGAAATTGAATGTTTGGTTTTAAATTAGGAAATATTACATTTTTCATTGTACTGAAGGAAATTAACAACAAAGAAAGAGTTTTTTCAATTACCTTAGTCATAATGCGTTATCTTCATCTTAATTTTGTCTCCAATATCAAAAACCATCTTCTTGTACACTCTGATGTGCAAAATCCTTTTTTAATAAATATCAATAATAGAATAATTGATATTATGCTGTATTAGATTAGATTATTATGTATTACAAAATGACAAGCCAAATCAAGTTGCAAATCTAAGTCTAGAGCTGAAAATCTTTGAATATACTTTTATGCCAAGATATTTTCTCAGAACAAAGTTGTTCATAAAAAGTTAAATCATGTTCTCACACTGTTTGGAAGAAAACCAATATAAAATAAGAGGTAAGAATAAGAAACAAGGGGCTCAATATGAAAACTCTTTTACAGGATGTATTTACTTTGGGGTGAATATTATCACAATTATGTGAGCACAAAAATACCATTTGTAATTTCTTGATTTTAAATCTGATCCTAGATCTCGTATTTACTCTAAATTACTCATGGCCACAAGAAGACTACAGGCTCGTCACTCCAGTGCCATGGAACTCTAGGAAACCATTGGCACTCTAAAGGGGGCAGAAATAGCTCTGGAACCAGAAACAAAACAGTACAGTCTGAGAGCTAAAGCTCCCTAATCTTGTAAGATCTCCAGCCCATTGGACACAATCACTAGACTTTCAGAGCTCGTACTTGAACACTCATGTCAAATCACTCCTGATAGATTATGTCTCCCAATGCTTCCCAACACTTTACTTCATGCACGTCTGCTCTATTTGACACTTAGAGGGTTGGTTTTGCGTGGAAGAGTTTCATTCAGAACTTTTATTCTACTGATGTCTTGGTTGCCTGGGAAAATTAAACAAGCAGCAGAGCTCCCCTGTCATATTCAATTATTTTTAAGCTGTATTTGAAGCTATGCATGTGTGAGACTGGCACACATAACATAAAGTTGTTTTTACTAGGTTGTGGCCATCAATGAATAAAGACTTTTATTGTATTTTTATTTAAAATATATGAAAATGAAAAATAACATTCTAGTTTGCAAATTAAAAGTAGATGTTATCAAGACAGTAGCTTTTAGAGGTTTTTTTTTATATTTAGAAATAAATTAATTCTCAACAGTGAATTAAAATCAGACTTTTTCCACAGGATTTTATGTTTTGCACTTAAAGTGTATTTTGGTTACAGGAACGATTTGGTAACAGCTTTATCTGATGACTCTATTTCTGATATTTTCAAAATTCTAATTGCACAATAAGAATTGTACCTCAAGTTGAGAACAGAAAAAAATAAATCTATACTGTTCTTTGTTTTGATACTTGAAAAATTTAAACTCCAAATCAAATGGAAACAGAATTACACTCAATAAATATTTTTGGTGTTTTCTTTTAGCCTTACATTTTTATTTTAATTGAAAAAAAGACAATAAGTGAGCAACATTTTCTGTGTATGAAAACCTACAGTTTTTTACCTAGCATAGAACTCCAAGGAATGTAATTTCTCTTCAAAACAAAAAGCCACGCCTCCTCATTTATTGCAATATAAGGTTGTAGCTTTCATTCTGTTACCTAAAAAAGGATTCATGGGATGTCAATATTAGTGATATTAGTGAGATAAAAAACACCATAGTCACTCATAACATAACATACAATGCTAACTTTCAGTACTTTTTTGTTTTGGTTATTTTCTCTTAAGATAATATGTTAATATTATTTTGAAAATAAATATAAATCTAACAGATATGAGATCACCTAAAAAAGGCTGTGTTTGAAAAAATAAAATGGGTACTGCCTTAGCATTACAGTTTCTAACAAAAAATGAAGGCCAATCAAATCATGGGTCTTGATTTATAGATTATGGCTTTTTTTTTGAGAACTTTTTTCTTTCTAATGTATCATTTTGGAAAATACCCCAATAATAATTGTCTAAGTACTTTTCTGCACTTCATCATCTGTTGTAACAAGTGATCACTCTTATTAGAAAAGTCCTGACAGATTTTCATGTTCTTGTTACAGTGTATTAAACTGGTATACAATTCATCTGAAACTGCATTGTGGTTTTTAGAGTACGTGAATATTATCCTCTATGAAAGTCACTCCCAGAAAGAATAAAAATCAGGGTTCAGGTGCATACAGTTCCAAGTTACACAGGTGCAAATCCAGTTGTACCTGTATGATGTGATCTCTTCTTTAAAAAGCCCATATTTGATAACTCTGATGTGCTCTGGACATATAAATTTTGTGTCACAGAACAAAGAGTATACTGCTAGTACTGTGTAAATTAGTACTTTGTCAAATTTAACTTTCTGCATGTCACAGCTGTACACCAGTCTTCCCAGGTAGTCTTTATTCTGTGCATCCCATTATAACATCAGCCCTTCTGAGGAACACAAAGCAATAAAAACCCTTTTTTTTCTCTCTCAGGAGTCCCAACTAGCATGCCAGACTGCATCTAGACTTGTACGAAAAATACCTAAGTATAAGCTGCTTCTCTGTCCAGGGGCCATATGTCACAACCTGCCATCGTATGACTCAATCTCCATTTTCTCTTCAAGCAGGGTGGCCTCATCCAATCTCCTGCTGTCCAAGCAGGGTGGCCTCATCCAATCTACCTCCTAGAAACCATGTTTGTTCCTTGCTGTTCCCTGGCCAGTCCCTGCTTGTTTGTAAGAATGCTAACCTGCCCAGGCTAAAGTTGTGGTGAGGATGTACAAGTATTTAAATAGGATGAACCACTAGAAGCCCAGGCCTCAGACATAAAGTTCACCACTCCAGACATAGCTTATCTTCCCAAAACTCCTCCTGTTTGACTAAAAGCTTTGCCCTACTTTACACGAAATGCTTTTGCTTCCAAACCTCTTTTTTTTTTTCCTCTCAATAGAGTATCTTTCCCAAAAACCCATTCTATTCTCTCAACATCATCTCTTTGTTGCATCTAAGTCCTAATTCTCCAGAAATCCCAACTAAAAATAGCCTAACCCCCTTGTTGCTCTCCCTTGGTGCTTCTTTCATTCTTTTTCCAATTTTGTCAGTGTTTTATCATCCTGTGGATACACAGCATCTCTGGAAGAAAAAGTGTCTGCATTGACAAGCTGCTTCCCAAAACTAGACTAGGTAATAAAAAGCAACAGATTGTGGAGTTATACAAGAAAGTAATTTGGAACGACTGTTTTCTTTACCTCTGCATAATATGATTAAGACCTACAATCGGTGACTCATTTGAATTACCCTGAGGCAATACAGCATTATGCTCAAAATCTCGTTTACAGGCAAAGTAAAAGCATACCTTACAGACAAGTAAAGCCAAGAATTTACTGTTAGTGTAACTGAAATCTGAAGAGTGTCATCATTATTAGGGCAGATTTCATTGCTACAGAAAAAGAAAAGTAACAAGGCAGTTTACATGCTTAGCTTTCTCTACTTTTCCTGGTTCTATGCCCACTCTCTCTGCTCCCTTTAGGATCCACTTGGAATAATTTTTAAACAATTTCAGCACAAAATGATGGCCTGTAAAAAACAATGAGGATACTGTATTGTGAGGTTATATGGTTGCAATAGTTCTAACAAACCAGTATTTCCATACTAAAGATGAACAATTTAATTTTGAGGTAGTAATAAACAATGTCAGAATAAATTTGACTATTTCTTTACAAGGCAGCCATAAAAATATAAGATTCATATACAGCTATATCAACTTATAGCTCTAGTAAGTGATTAAGGAATGTGACAGTACATAAGCTAGAAGCATGAAGGTAATTAAACTGAAATCTTTTTTGTCACTGAGTGAGACAGGCTGACAGATTGCAGGACATAAGCAGGGACTTCAGAGTCAGGAAGCAGTAACTTGTAGTTCAACTTCTTTTGATTTTGTCACATTTTTTTGCCACATCAGGATAGTGCATCACTAAGGAACTCTTCAGTTTCTGCCAGGGTGGCAGCAGCCTTTTAGTGATTTGGATATTGATATTGGATATTATGGTATACCAGAGCTACCCTTCTCATTACCTCACAGCTTTCCTGCCACTGGCTGGAAATACATGTCCTGATAGAAAGATGCCTATAATACCTGGCCCAGTATAACTTTCTGGCACAAAATTTCTACCTATGAGATCTTACACACCTGTTATCTGCAATGCACACTGGTTAAGGCTGGCTGCACCCAAATGGCGACCTTGCTGCTCTTGTCATTATTATTGCCTCTATGGAGCCACACAGCAAAGGTGAGAAAGTAGTATAACAGCAACCCACCTCTGTCCCTTTCATCTATTTTCTTCAGCTCTGACTGCAGGTATTCACTTATGCAAGATGCCCTTATACAGATTTTTCTGCTGGTACCTGACACACCAAATGATTGGAAAGTTTCTTTTTTATCTTAGTTCACTTTGCATGAACTCCTTCATGCTTCTTAACTTTTCATAATCTGTAACTCCTTGTATCTATATTGATTACCTGATCCAAATGGATATAATTTCTTGTAAGTTTGAGAAATCTTTAATAGAGTATACAGAATTTATATAAATACTCGCCAAGCCTCTGAACTCAAAGTATCTTTATTATTATGTGTTATTATCTGTGACTTCTTAAAAAAAAATAGCTAAAATTTAAAAAAATAAAACCTGAAGAACAGGTCATAGAACTTTACGGCAATAAAACCATACCTCTCAAAAAGTAAATACATTTTGAATTGCAGGAAGTGATAGGGAATCTTCCACCTTTTTTTCAAAATTTGAAAACTTTGCTTCAGTTAGTCTATACTTCTACTTCTTATTTCTCCCTTCACATGTCTCAAAACAGTTTTCTCAGGCTAAGTTCCTTCCCCAAATGTACTTCCACAATGTAGAGCCTAAATATGCCTGGAACATGGATTAAAAATATGAAGGATCACTCTTTCCTTTGTGCAGAAAGAATAAAAAAGTTAGAAAATGGTGCTGGAAAGGATCAGCTAAAAAGTTACTATTCACCCTACTAAGTAAAAATAAGGTCAGTTTCTCTCTGGCTTGGAATATGACATTCCAAACCCCAGAAGTACATAAAAGATTTACTCTAGATTTTACTTGTCCATTCTGCAAAGTTTAAAGAGTTTTGGTAAACATCCTTGAGGAGCATCATGTGCATACATTCTTTACAGACATTAATAGAATGACTGATGTGCTAAACTTTGATATGGTGAGGTTTTGGAGCTTCATTGATGTTGAAAGTGTCGTCACTATCAGTGAGCAGTTCAGAACCATGTCGTGTCTTGTAGATATATCTATATCTATCTATATCTATATCTATATCTATATATATATATATATGGTGTAGATCAACAGTAAAATTTTAAACATTACAGTCTGTTTTTCACAACACAAGATCTTTATGTACATACTTGATACAGAGGACAAAGCCCAATGCATTTTCTAGGTTCCAGGTTTCTGGGAAGTGTTTATTTCATGTCAATATGAAAAGACAGATCTTGTTCTGAATTTGTGTTAATAGTTTTGCTTGTAATTTTCTAGTAACAAAACATAGAGAAAAATGCTGAACGAAGAGCAAAATAACAGATATTAAGAGACCTTTAACTGTTGGCTTATGAAAATGAAAATTAAATCCAAAAATATTTTTGAAACAGATGTTCGAACTTGGGATGCAAATTGAACAGTTATGAGAAGTAGCAAAAAAATGTTACTTTTTATTCTTTGGATATGTTTTATAAGGCAGAACAATATATATGCAACAAGAGTGCATGCCAAGAAAAACACAACTACAAGAATATTTTGTTGTCACATTCAGTGATAGAGATGCTATACAATGTCACCGCTGTATCTTCATTTTCTCAATATAAATCCACGTGTAAAATCTGAAAATATAATATCATGTATGCCCTTGTCCCATGAATAATAACTTTTATTTCTTAGCATAGACTCATTAAGCATTGAGATAAAATGAAATCTACACACATTCCATGTTCTAAGATGACTCTAGTGCCAGTACACCAAAAACGAGAATTCATCCTTTGCTTCCACAAATATTTTACAAGGCCTCTACCTTTCCAACAGCTCTTCAGCAATAATAGCTACTTCATCAAAATTTGCAAGCAGCTGGGTAACATCTTTATAATTTTTATCCATACAGCTTCTTATCTGAGCCTTTAAATTTTATCATAGATCATATGCCACAAGTGATACTTGTATGAACATTTACGAGCTTCTGGACTGTTCCTCAGGTTTGAATGAGTAAAATTTTTGTCATCACTGACCCTCTGTTGGTTACTGCATTGCTTCACATGCTGTGCCCTGGAGAGCTTTTGTGTGTGTTCCCTCAGTTATCTTCTCAAAGCCTCTCATTTTCTCAAGAAGATCCCACGATCCAGCATTCCTGGTTGTTGCACAACATCACCAACCTTCTCCTTTCACCCAAGAAATCCATTTAGGGTTCCAAGTACAATCTCCAGGCAAGTCCATGCCTTACACATAAGCTGCCACCAATGTGCTATAAATGGCTCTGGCATATGCTGACCCACCATAGAATCCAGATGAAAGCCTGCCGTGCTGCCCCAAAACTGAAATACACACAATAAATTGGAAGACTTAGACTTTCTGCTCTTTTCTAATATTATTTCAATACTTACCTCTATTTCTGACTTGAGTGTTGAGGGAACTGCAAGATTCCTGAGGGACTGATAAGAGAAATTTGGACTTTTTATTTAGAATGCTTCTAATCCTAGTGGAAAACCTAGAATAATTTAACAACTTTTTCTTTTCCCCTGTAAAATTTATGCAAGCACAGTATTTGTCTCATAAATGGAAGGAATCTAAATTACATATACTAAATTTTTGATTGTATTCTAATATTACATATTGAGCCTTAAATATGAATATGAGGCATCAATTTGATAACTTCCTTATCTGCAGTCTTAGGTTTTTCCAGTGAAATTCCAATTGACTGTGATATTCATAGAAATAAAAATGTAGGGATAGAAAAGACTTATTAAGTTGAACGGTCAGTTCATCTTCCTGCCAGTATATGTGCATTGTATAGTGGATTTTGCAAGCTAGTTTAAAATTATTCAAACAGAAAGAATCCACTGTGGTGGAAAACAGTAGATTTACAGGCAAGTAAGCCTTTCTCCAATAACTCCTTTTACTGAGTTCCCTCCAGTCTGCTGCTTCTTCTCCCTCAACCACTGGTGTGCATGTAAAAATTATATTTTTTTGGGGGGGGTTCCCACTATTTATACTTTAAATATATAGATTTCAGTTGTTGCTTAGGTAACTTGTATAATTTATTTTGTTTGTCTTATCTTTATAACCCAGAGAATGCAGTTTCTGTTGGTTGTGCTAGACTTAAGAACAAAACATTTTTGCAGTTTAAGCTTAATGCATCCTGCTTCATAATTATGGCATGCTGAGAGAAAATGTGTGGTCAGCTACCATAAGTCAGATAATGAGGGATGGTTTTATAAAATATATATATATATATATGATTGTTTCTTCACTCCTTTTCATAAAGAGGTCTCAGTGGTATGAATCCCTGATCATTGATGAAAAGCATAGAGCCTTAAATGAGCTTGAAAATTTTGCTGGAAATATGCATAAGAAAAATTATGAGCTTTTCTCTGCTTCTGTTTGTAACATATTTATAGCATTTAATGGACAAAACTGTTATGATGTTTATAATTATTGGCACTTTTAAAACTATGAGGTTTGATTGTACTCTAGTTATATTTTTACCTCTGAACAGTTAAAGGCACATCAGACTAATAGTGAACTTGAAAGGTTTGAAAAATAAATGCTGCAAAAATCTAGATTCATTTTACTGTAATAAATGTGAGATCACATTAAATGAAAACAAAGATTTGTGTTTTGTGTATAAACATGTGTTGGAAGCCAGTAATACCTAGTTTGCTCATTTTCTATTATGATCTGAGCAAATTTTGCATGGAAAAATTATGCATATTTTTACAGTTAAGAACCCAGCATGTTTCCTCTGCAAATTCAGTGATTTCCCAGTAGTGGAAGTTGTGCTGCTCTTACATGAAGGTGGACAGTATGATAAAGGAATAATAATTAAATGCAGTGGTCATGTTCAATGCAGAATGTTGAGGGAAACACCATTAGGTATTCTAAAGGACATATGTTTTCTGTTTACAAAAACTTACTGCTCTCCACTGTGCAATAAAACTTATTTCACTGAAGACATGCATTGCAAGGCTGTTATTTCTTTGTAAGCATGAAGGGATAGGGTGAATGATAAGATATTCCCACATTGGCCAGAAGAGGAATAACTGCAAAAGGTTAGTTACCTATTATAAAAACAATTTAAATATCTTTTCCCAAATTTATGTAAGAAGTTTCAAGAAGAATTCTCCCTTTGGTAAAATAGCTGTTTCTTTAGCATGTTTCTTGAGGACTGCAGTGACATTAAGCTTATCTCCTATGACTCTTAGGCATGACTTAAGCTGACTTCTCTCATCACCTCCACTCTATCTCGCTCGTCACTTATACTTCAAAAATGCCCATAAATCCAGTGACCTTCCAGAAGATTTTGGAGCTTATATAAAGGCGTAAAACTATGGTACTCTTTTTTCATAACTGAAAGAAGGTACAGAAGCCCAAAGCAACTCTAGCTCAAAGTTTACAGATAAGAAAGGAGCGAATAGCTAATATAGCTCAGACTGTTTAAATCTTTTGATAAAATCTATTTGTACATTTCTTCCAAACGGAAGAGAACCTGACAGGATAGGTTTTAACCCACCACAATAAGGAACTGTAGGGTGATGCCAGTGTATACTTTTGGGTAGGAGGTGAATTTCAGGACAAAACACAAGAATAGACAAAGGGGCCAGGTGAGCCCAAGATACAGGCTTTCTAAAGCAGAGCAGGACAAAAAAAGTTGTAGCATTTCCCTAGACTTCCCTATCATCTCCTGCCAATCTGCAGTAGAATGAAGATGGCCATTTAAAACCCTCTGGGTGCAAGTTGCACCACACAGCTGCATCTTTAATTTAGGAACTTGAAATGAATGCAAGAGAAAGAAGGAAGGGAAACATTATGTGTCAGTACCTTGGGAAAATAAAACAAGAGAAAAAAATTGCAGTGGGAAGAGCAGCACACAATAAGAGCTCAACTTCAGTGTGTTCTAACAATTTGTTTGTTAATATTCTATTGTTATCGTGGTATTGTTATTCTGAAACTTTTATTAAGATTTGAGGCTCCTGTACCTCTATATTTCCCAAATGTCAAATACTCATCAAGCATGGGATGAAAAATATTAAAAAAAACCCCAAACCCTAAAAATGAGACTAGCAGTTTGTCTGCCAAAACCAAAACTTGAAGTAGTGGGGGAAAAAAATAATACTAATATGTAAAAATGAAGAAGGAAGCCAACAAGCCTCTGAAAATCCAGTGTGTCACCTAATGAAAATAAAATGTACTAACTTTTATCTCCTTCACAGAGATGAGGAATAAGACTTGTACGTTTATGATACAACATTTCACCACACTGAATGGTTTAATTTATAGTTTGAATTGCCTAGGAGCTACAGAAAAGCTAGTATGGAGGGGAAAGACTTAATCAAAACTGGGGCTTAGGAAGGGTATGTGCTCAACAAGTAGATCTTTCTGCTCTTGATGGCCTTGCTACCTCATTGCTACCTTTCTCAGTATAATCCATATCACAGCACCTTCCAGTAACTCTAGTTATTAGGACTGATTGTACTAAAGTATTTCTATTCATTCCCTCTCTAATTAATCCAAATACTCTTTTCTTATAAGGATGATGAACAGAATTTTAGTAAAATTCAGAGTGAAAATCTGTGATACAATCCATACAATGTATAATGCTAGGTTATAATGATATTTGGGTTGTGTTTCATCATTCTGTTCTTTTCAGTTCCTAATTGAGGTGAAGCATTTGATTTTAGGCATATGGTTACAAGAGAAATGTAGGTGTATAATGTTTTTCTTCTGGGAGAAAATCCAAGTAAAAACTGAGATACAGAGATTCCCATGTGCACAATGTTTTGAGCATTTACACTAAACAAAAATTATTTGGCAACCTAACTATTTATTTTTCAAGGACAAGAGCTGTCAAAGTCATGATGTGGTCTTGGAGTCAATATTGACTTAATTATGTTATTTCTTCCAAACGTAAGCTGTTTGAATGCTTTAAAGCTCTTTTTTGGAAACATGAGATTTGTTAACAGACAGAAAATTAAGATGAAAGGCTACATCTACATGAAATACTAGATGTCTAAAAAGTTTATATATATACCAGATCAACTTGTGTGTCTGCAAAACCTTCTGGCATGCACTTAGATTTAAGTATACAAGTAGACCAGAAATGTGTCTTACTTATGTAGCTTGCTATTTAAACATGATATAAATAAATATTCAAATCAAACTAATTGAGAGATCGTGCTTCTCTGGTTCTCCTACGTCACAGAATTGGCATTTTCTCATAAAAAATAATTTTATGAATATGGGCTTTTTGCCTAGCAAAATACATTTTTGTGATATTTCAAGGTTACTTCCTCACCCCCAATCTGGAAAATACTAGAAATAATAATACTAACTTTTTCTTTCTGATAACTTTGAACACCTTTTCCTTGTTTTCATCTAAAACAGTTTTACATAGTTCATTTATGACAGAAATTGTGAACCATGAACAAATATCATAAACAGAAATCAGATTTCAAATTCCTAAGCTATATCTTTACAGAAATTTCATTTGAATTAGCTTAATTTAATTAAAAATATAAAATGCTACAAGCTATGTGCTAAATGAACATTAGAAATTAATCTAATACAAAATAAATATAATCTATAAAATCACTAATACATAGCTATCCATGAGAAATTTTAAAAAATTTTTTTCTTCTTTTCACATTTTATTTTTTTGTAGAGAAGGATGTGTCCACTTAGGAAAGATACAGCATTGGCTAAAGTGGCATAAATAAGCAGAATGGACAGCAAAGTTTTGCAATATTGATGGCAGTAACATATACTAAGGCAATATAATTAGTGAAAGTCTGTTTCCAACTGGCAAGATATTTAAGAAAGTTGGAGAGAAACAACTGAGACATTTGTATTCTAATTCAGGGATTTTTAGCATCAAAATGATACAAAAACTCCCAGTATCACAGATAAAACAATACGTTACAGGAAGGAGAGAGCAAAATAAGTTCAAGAAGCAGTTAAGACTTGTAGCATCTACTGTTTTGACAAGAACATTGATAGGAAAGTTTTGTAAATTAGCTATTCAATAGAACTGAGAACTGAAAAAAAAAAAAGAGTGAAAATGAACTTGAATAGGAAATCTTAAACTATTTTATGAGATGAGTGTTAAAGACTACTTGATAGCCCCTGGATTCTGATAAAGACAAATCAAATTTGATGGATGTCAGACATCGTAGTCCAATATTCACTGAACTACCTGAACTGCTGTTATTTTTCACTTGATTTTGGAAACCACAAAGGTCGTTTTGAGACTTTCATCACACGAGAATGCATAGGATTAAAAAGAACATGAATTGATTTATTTTAAAAGAAACAGAACAATCTTCAATGATGTAACTAACATTTTCTTGTTCAAATAAGAAACATTAAAAAGTATTGTAATGCTAATAAAGTCCACTAGACAAAGATGACCTAAATATGAGAAGACTTGGAGTCTCTTTTTTCTGTTTGTACATAGACACTATGGATAAAATTACATCTCAAAGAACTGGAGAGGATGGAGTCCAGATCTGATTTAAGGTTATCTGGATTAAGCAGTCAAATGACGTCTACAAGTGAAAAAAAAAAATATAATTTTTGAAAGTGAATTAAACTTTTAGAGAATATGAAATTTTCTTAGAAAATTGCAGACTTCTGTTAAGCATTATAGTCATAGGAGAAAGGGGTTACATTTTGATGACAGAAAACAATATATAAAGATACTGTATGTTTCATGTTCAATTTAGATTATCTCTTCAAAAGATGGATGTAAAGCTAAATTTGAACTCCTGTGTCCACCATTAAAACACCGGGGAAAACAACACAAGAGAATTCAAGCTTTTTTTCCAGTCAGGCAATCTGTCATCACTGTAAGCACTGCTGTCTGCTCTGTGGTTTTCTTCTGCCAGTCCTGTGCTCAGCTGCCATCTGCCAGTCCTCTCTAATTGCTATCCAGCTTATACCACTAGTCATTCGCTTTTCTTTCAGTAACTAGCAGTCAAACATGCTGATGTTTGTGAAATTATCAGGTTTGAAAACGCCTCATAAAGAGAAACAGAGATCTATTGAATTTAGGCTTCTGGAATAATGGTGAGAGGGTTTTTGTGAGAAAAAGGGGTTATGAAGTTACTATAATTTCGAGGCACTTTAGCATATTAGGTGCTTACAGTGCGAAGAACAGGCTCGAGCTCCTGACTCTTGCTCTGCATGTGTGTGTTATATTTGCTTCCCCGAACAGACAACTAGGCTCTCCCAATATATGAGGAAACCATCACAGGCCAGCAATACAAACATGGCTACTTGCCTTATCCAGCAAAAACAGTCATAGTATGAATTTCTGTGAGGAGTTGATTTGTGGGTTTAAGAGCTACTGTGTTGCTGCAATTCCAGTTTGAGAGAACATCCCTTATGAAGCTATTGTTATTTGACAAAAGAATGAGAAAGCCTATAGATTTGTTTCATTTATCCCAAAAGCCAGATACAGATTTGGCAGCTCACCTGCCACATATTCTGAATTTCAGAATCTGTGCCTAAATTGCACAGCAGGATTTTCTATTTCAATTGTGCTTATGATTTTGACAATTTGGTGTCAACAGAAATAATTTTCTGGTCACTTATCTCTACTTTTCATACCCAGCAATTGCACATGAGAAAGTCTGTTTTATTTCCTGTGTAATATTTAAATTAGATTTTGAATAGTTTATAGCAGAAAAGCACATAGTTTATATTTCTCCCATGTAAGAGGCATATCAATACATATGTACATGCTTGATCAGGACTATGCTGCATGTAATAAACCCACTTTCAGTTAGACAATCCAAGAAGTCTAAAGTAAGAATTGAACTTTCCACATAACTAGCTCTTCAATTTTTCTGCATGGGTGGTATAATACTATGGGCTTATATGCAATTATTTTGCTTTAAACCAGAATCAAATTAAACTTACACTTCTCAGTACAAATTGTCTTTGCTAATGTGCCCTTCAGTCTATCCAACCAGAAGTTAAAGACCTAGTTGCAGAGCTCAGTGTCCCAGACTCTAGTGAGAAAGCTCTCTACCATCTCTATCACACTTAAGCCTACAGTCCATAGTAAATCATGTCCCTTTCTTGCCCTCAGTTATCAGAATTAAGTATTTTCTTGTCTTTTAAACACAAACTCTAGCTTAAATAAGAATAGGGAGTTAGACACTAAGAATTAAGCAAAATCTTTACTCGTGTAGCAAAGCCAATTTTTCTCCTAACTTGATAGATATTTTGACAAAATTATTAAAAAAAAATAAATTGCAATTTTCTTTCAAGACAGGGTCTGGAAATATGTTGGCATTTACTTTTCCTGTGCCTGGTATTCTGTGGTACCTTGAGATGAACACTCATCTAAGCACTCAGAAAGCTTGACTCAATTTCACTCTTACCACCTTAGGTCAACAGATGTTTGTATCTAACTTTGTGTTACAACCCCAGCTCTTTCCTCTTTCCAGAGATCACTAGGCTAAAAACTCCAGCCTTACTTTCCTATCACTTAACTAAGAAAAGTAAATTGGTCATCAGTTCACTTAACCATTACTTGGGACGTTCTTTCAGCAGCTCTTAATCTCTGCTATATTGTGAGTACATCAATCAATTATGAAATGTATAGAATAAAGGAACGTTTTAAGCTTTTGAAAGACCAAGACCAGTGACAAGGTCCATGTATAAGATAGGACTCCACAACTGAACTCAAGATCTATAATTCTTTAACAAAATAAAAAAATTTAGTAGCACCTTTAAAATGTCGTTCATCAGATGCTACGGAAAATGAGCCCAACAACTTCTGTGAGACAAAAGACCACACTAAAAATTATGTTCCTACTGACTTATAGCTATCAAAAGCTAAAAAATTTGCAATTTTCCCTGGCAGATGCTGCAACAATTATCAGCCTGCTCAATCAAAAGTACATATCTTGTCACAAAATTTGCATTGGTCTGGGTTTAATTTCTACCAATTCACATCTCTTAAATTCCTTTACCCATTGTTGAAGTATCTGTTAATATACTAGTGTAAAACATTGGAGACTTTCTTTTACTTTGATAATGCAAATATATCAAGCTTTCTATAACTTGTGCTGTAAATTCTTAAAGCCAATATACTGTCTATCAGTGCATTTCTTTCACTGGCTTTAATCTTTCATCATGCTTCTCAGAGTATGGAAGCTAGGTGACTACTTCATTACTTCCACTAGCAGTTGCAACCATTCAGTATATTTTACTGAATTTTTCTTCCTATTCATTGCCCTTTTTCTCTAAGTCTGCAGAATCCTATTTTTTGTTGCCCACTTTTCTACTCATAATCACCATTCTGAAGGATATCCCATAATCTTCTCTATCAAGTGGTTTGTCCTTTTGCAAGATGTTACTCTAAGGATTGAATTTAAAAAGTATAAAGCAACTAACAAGAATTAAGTAAATATTTCTTATTGGATTTGAAGATTAACAGCTCTAAATAAGATAGAAAGCTTTGGAAATACCTATAGCCCCTCATTGTCTGAGAGATGAACTCAGTTTGCTTAGAGCTATCTGTAAAAGATTACTTAGAAAAACCCTTTGAAATATTTGTTAGGGCAGAATTTAGCAGATAAACAAATAATAATAATTTTGGTTTTCTGAGCTTATGTGCTTTAAAAACATGTAATTTTTCCATGAAGATACTGCAAAGGAAACAGTAACAGACTAAGCTATTAAACAAAGCCCTTGCTGTCTGGTAAAAACTTGCTATTACCTGGAATAATAGAACACTGAAGCATTTAAATACACTCAGGATTAGTTCGTTCATGCTCCTACTAAATTGTTTGGAATGACCAATCTTTTAAAATTGTGGGTACTATGGTAACTGGATATTTCAAGGTGTCATGGAGACAGACTATTCTTCTCCTATCATGCCAGTCTATTTGAGTCTGCTGTGAAAAAGCATAGAAGAGGCTTTTTGTTATCTTCTAAATTCAACTACTTATCAAATGTGACTCATACAAGGGTTGCATGATACTGGTGTTTTTAATACACTATTTTTAAAACTAAAAAATCAAAACTGCAGTGAAATAAATGCAGTTTTCTCACTTGACTAAACCTCCTATGTAGAAAGAGAAAGAGCAGAATTTTCCTGGGTGATTAAAAAAAAAATACAAAAGACTTAACTATCGTTAATGAAAAAGAAAAACAAAATGCTCTGACGTTTCTACTATCACTCTAAAATTTAACAGATTTAGTATATGGTAATTCCTGATTAATCTAGATGTGTAGTTTGGGCACTTGCTCATCTTTATCCTCGTCACCAATCAAGAAAATACTTTTAAATTCAAAGTGGCTTGTTCTGTAATAGATTTAATTTAGATGATTTTTTTTTCTGACTTTCCCCAAATTACCGTGCCAATAAATATCTTACTTTTCCTAGGAGAATGAAATTCTGTTGATGTAATGGTATTAGTCTCAAATAAATAAACAAAGAAATGAAAAAAACCCAGATCTCTTCCTTTGCTTCTGATGTCTCAGGTGGTTTGTGCTGAAATTTTGCCTTTTTTTACATTAGCTATCACAACACTGGTACCCAGAAGCTTTAAATATCAAATCTGTAAGATTAACACTTCTAAAACAAAATATCCTCTGAAAACTGAAAGTTTGATCCCACTATTTTTATCATTGCATTCTGACTGCAATAAAGCACGAGTGGTCTAAATGTGATGGTAATCCCATCTCAAATATTGTCAGGTGATGAAGCTAAAAGTATATATTCAATGATTGCCCAAATTTTTGCGTGAAGTTCTTTCTGATCCTAATGTTTTTCACTTGCTCTGTTTCCAATTCTTCATGTTCAGTTGATATGCCCTGCTAGTTTTATTTCTATTCTTTCAATGTGATTCTACATATGATATACACATAGAACACTGGAGCAAAAAAAAAAGCTCACCCTTTATAATCCTTTTTGTTTTTATTCTTATTAGTAAGATTATTCATACTTCTCCTGGAATAATCCTGTATTCGTACAAATCAATTGAATCTCTGTATTTGCATGCAGAGTCAGGAGGTACATTATCTCAATATATAGCATTTTTGTTCTTGGTTGGTCTTTTCAATCATGAATGATGTTTTACATTACAAGAATAATGGCTCAATTTCCACTGATCAGTCAACAATATGGAGAAATGTTCTGTGTTAAATATAATGTAATGTCAAAAATTTATCTTTACTTCTCACTATTTTTTCTGAAAAGAACTAATATCACTTTAACTTTCCTTCCTGAACAATGACAAGATTTGATACACACTTCTAGTAAATCATAGTGTTCCCCTCCTCTCCCCTTTTCTTCCCCTCCTTTTCCCTCACTACGTTTTCCACCTCCCACATTCCCATCTCCTATTCCCATCATTGCTAGTACGCAGGAAAAATACTTTTCCAGTATATGATATTGCAAGTGTATATAGTCAAGATACTTCACTTCTGAAACATGCATTGAAATATTTGCACTGCTGCACATTCCAAAAGAAAACCACAGAAAACAATATATCTGAAGTGGGTGAGTCACAACACTTTTGGCTTATAGCACAACTCATCTCCGAAGCACTTAATTTGGAGAAAAAAATAAAACCAGGTATTTATTAATATGGAAAATGTATGATTTATTCTTGAAGAGTGTTCTTGGGCAATGCAAGTCCTGGTCTGATCTGGAGTTAATGTATCCTTACTCATGAGTATAATAAGGCTGTTGTTGATCTTAGCCTTTCAGGTTTCTTCCAAAATTCAGATTGTTTTTTTTTCTTCTCTTCTATGGCTCCCTGGTATGACTTTAAAGACTCTTTCAGGACTTTCTTTTGCTGCTTCAAGTCTTTTGCAAGTCCTTTTTTATCTTCCATTTACTTCATGCCTTATGGCAAGTACAGTGTTGTTGCCCTTCCCCAGGAATCATTAGCACTTCTCTAGTATTCTGGAACCTTCTGGTTTTAGATTAACTTATTTAATTAGCAATAGAAAAGACTTGTGAAATAAACATTTTCCAGATGTTAAACATTTTCCTAGTTAAACTAGGCTTGTTCTGTGTTCTGACTTTGTGACTGTTTTCATCTCTCTGCAGGAGATTATGTTCAAATTTATTGGTAGCGAGGTGCTACAACGATTAATGTAATGAAAGAGCTGTAGTCAATTTACGTTTCCTGCAGAAGGAAGAGGACAAAAGAAGAAGGGCAATGTCTGTATGAGCTTTTAATTTATTATTTGTAAGCATAAAATTAATATTCCTTTAAAATTGTTTACTTTTTGCATTACTTTTTGGCTTCCTGACCAACTAAAATTCAAATGTTGATTTGTAAGTCTTTGGGGATCAAGCTTTTTTTACCACTGAGATTTTTTAGTGTTTATGAAAAAAATCCAACCATAAATATTTTCACAAAAGCAGCAAAATAAAATGAAAAAAACAAAGACTCAAAAAGGTTTGAAAATTTTCTTCCTCGGTACATGAAGCTACTTATTCAAAAAAGCATTGTCAGATATATATGTTCCTTAGGTTTCCAGAAAGCAACATTAAACTCAAGAATAATTAACTTTTCTTCTGGGTTGATCATCAGATAAACAAATCTGCAAGTTAAAGAATGGCAACAGTAGGACATAAAAAGAAAATATCTTGTGAAAAACAAGAATTTTTACCTTCTTCCTGGAGTTTTTTGTCTTTTATAAGGACAGAAAATGACATCAAGCACAGCAGGAGACTATTCAGAAATCAATTTTAGCTACTTTATCTGAGAGCTGATGACCTTGATACAGCTAAAAAATGTGGAGAAACTCAAAAGCTGAAAAAAAATCCACATTAACTCCAAGCCTTGTGTTCCTTTTCATATTTTATTAGTGTTACTAAGTAATTAAAACAGCAATAATATTTGTAACATAAAAGATACTGTGTTTCAATAATTTATTGCTCATATTATTAATATGATATGGTCTTCATTTAGTTTAATTAACAGGGAACAAATCCTTTCATAATTTTGTGACAGACAAATCTTTGGTAGTTTTCACTGAGAGGTGCCTGTTCTTTTCCTATAACCTACATGAACTAATAATGATCACAGAATAATTGTCTATAAACTCATCAGTATTTTAATTTTTGAGAGACAGCTACCCAGAGCGTGGATCTTTTTAGCAGCTCTAATATCACTGAGCATCAAGCGTTATGACCACTAACGGT
The DNA here is from genome assembly GCF_001604755.1 of Lepidothrix coronata. Lineage (NCBI taxonomy): Eukaryota > Metazoa > Chordata > Aves > Passeriformes > Pipridae > Lepidothrix > Lepidothrix coronata. Next base: position 5,905,539 of record NW_016690186.1, on the reverse strand, counting down.
AAATAAAGGGAAAGGTAAATTCTGACTTGTTTTCTAGATTCGGATGTATTTTGTCTTTCCACTTAAGCTGGAAAGTCTGAGCAGTTTAATTCAGGTGTTGCCACAGCTCTTCAAAACAATTTCGAAAGTACATATCTTTGTACAAAAGTGTCCCGCTATCAGTTATATAAAAGACCTCAAAAGAGTTTCATTTATTTGTTACTTTGTTAATCCACGGGGAATCAATATTGATCAATTGATATTGATTCTGGAAATCTGGGACAGAATCCAAATGTCCTGATGCCTCAGTGAATACTCTGAGATTACTATATTAAGATCAACTAGAAAAAAAAAGACATTATATGTGTGGTGCAACAGAAAAATAGGATGGATTGCTTAGACTAAAACTACTCTGGAAGTAGGAGAGAGAGAAGATAGTGACCTTAGTTATCTAGATGGACACATCTAGAAAATGGTCCTGAAACAATCCTTTGAAGATTACTTCTCTCTCTTGAAAGTAAAGAAATATGATATTAAATGACTAATTAGATGATATGATATATAGATTATTAGACTCCTTTCTCCCCTTAAGATTTACTCTACCTGGATCTATGCTGAAAGAAAAGAGGAAGATGGTGGCCTCTTTTTAAAACAGATAAAGCTGGAGCCAGGCATGCTCTCTCTTTATGTAGAATAACCAGGATGGAGAAGTTGCTGAGCAAAGGAAATTTTACTCCTCATGCTGAGGCAAACGGAGAAGGAAGGGGAAGTTGAGCAGAGAAGGGGAAAGACAGCAGCTTCTCTCTGCTAATCTCATTAATCCAGTCCAGTTTGTTATCAGAGGAGAAAGAGTAGTGGCAATAACAGCAAGAGAAACCTCTTTCCATCATAACTCAGTAGACATACCAGTTAAAGCTACAGAGTCTCAAAATGGTTCTTCAGCTCAAATCTCCTAGGACATGGATAAGTCTCCTCACCATCAAATTATGCAGAAACCCATTGATACCACTGTGTTTGGTATTTATCTGTCTATATTAGTCTGTCAACAGCACTCGTGGCATCAGATTTTTGCCTCCCAGATAAAGCCTCCTGTGGAGCACGCCAGCCCAGCCAGAGACTTAATCTGGGAAACTAACTAAACCACAGATTTAGGAAGCGAATGATTATTGTTTCAGATTTCGGCGAGATCCCTAATAGCTAAACTTTAAATTCCTAAGTATGTATTTTATATATATAAACATACACAGAAAGATCATTGTGTTCTGCTGAGATGCATGAATCAGAACTATTACAGAGAAAATAAGACAAAACTGGTTTTATTGAGGAAGGTGTGTGGTTGATAGCCTTAAAAAAACCCCAAACATACTCCCTCCTGACCATTTCTCATATCCAGTAGCTTTATATTACAATAACTTTATAACCTATTTAAAAAATAAACCTTAACTTTACTGTCACCGACCAAGGCTAATGAAGGAATTTTGTCATTTTAACTTTTTTTGACTGCTTCTACAGAATGGTTCTGCTGTTTTTCAGATTTCCATATTGTCTTTCAGAAGCTTGAATTCCAGGTAGGACTAATATGATTTTCTTTTGAGGAGAATGGACACCCCTAGCCAAAACAAAAGAATATGTTCAGAATTCCACTGCCTTAGGAGATAGAGGTTGTCATGGGAATGTCCAGGGCTGTCTGAAAGTGATTTATTTTAGTTAGCAGCAATGCTACCTTGCTGCAAGGATCTGGTGCTTCTATCATGAATATTTCTCTTTGCTTTCCACCACTAGTATTTTTTTTAAATTTTACTGATGGATCAGGCGTCAAGGAAGGCTATCTGAAAAGTTCCATAGTTGTTACAGTAGAAATTCTCATAAACAGAAAGATTCAGGATTTTGACAAAAGCACTTGCTATGAGTGAAGATGTACATTACACTCTGTACAATGCAATACCACAGAGAGAAAATGGTATAAAAGCCCCAGAGAGTAAGGTTGCATTCTTTTCTAACTTTAAAGCCTAAAAAAATTAACTTTCAATGGGAAATTAGGGGACAGAAAGTATTGCAGGGTGAGGAAGAGGTAATGATCACTGTTCACCCTTGCATGTTCTAGTTCTGAGTGATTAATTGCTCAGTTTTAGAAGTTCAACTTCCTATTTTGCTGACTCTCCATGTGTTGCTGACCATGTCTTGAATACAGCATTGACATTGCTTGCACTCTGTTTACTCTGCTAGTACTTTATATTTACATTCCTTTATTGCTATACAAGCTGTGATAAAGATTTGGAATAGCAATGAATAACATTTCGTTGTGATGATTTGGACAATCAATGTTTGTATTGGAATGACCTGGAGTGAACAGATTCATCTTGGCAAGTAATTGTTCATATCAGTCCCAACAACAAGAAGAAAATATTTTTGCTTGTGGCTGTACTAATAAGAGAAAAATAATGATTGATTTCCAAAAAAAAAAAAAAAATTGTTTTGTATATGGCACCAAAATTTCAGTTGAGAATGAAAAAAAAAGTGATTATTTTCCTTTTTAATTGTAATGACCACAGGCATTTTTTTCTCTGAATTGAAGTAGTAAAGAGATTTGGGGTAATTTGTCCAGGATGTGAAAGTTTGCTCTATATTTGGTTCTTTCATCTCCCTCAAAACACTGATTTTGAGAAGCCAGTTCTATGTAATAGGGAATACAAAAAGAGACAGTATGTTCAAAAATTCCCTCTTTAGAAAGGTTGTAAGGGTTTAAGATCACTTTTTAAAAGTCTTGGAAAGTAGACAGCAGAGGACAAGAATTTAAAGCAGAGGAGCTACAGGCCATGCCAGGAGGGATCAGAGAAAACAACTGAAAAAAACCCACAGAAGGAGCGGGATGGAGAATGAGGTAGAAAGCAGTGGCACGATAAGAGTGATGAGAAAGTGAAAGTGGGTAACCAAAGAGGATGAAGAGCAGCAGAAGAGAGAAAATAAATAAGAGACAAACTAGAGGAAGAAAGAGGAGAGGAAAAGGAAACCTGAGTGGGAAAAAGAAGAGAGAAAAGAGATTAAGAAAAAAATCAATTGCACAAGGCTGGAAGGAAGAAGATACTGAGATACTACAGTGATACAAAAGCTGTAGAAGTGATTGTATGGACTATATAAGAAATTAAGAGAAGGAAAGTAAGACAGTCTCAAGGGAAAAGAAAGAGAGATTGTAGCAAGTCAATAACTACAACGATCCCAGCGGAGGCAAAAAACTGGAATGCTTCACTGGACTTACAAGTTTATATTTAAAGGGTTTAGGGTCTACATATTCAACAGGAGGTTGTAACTATTACAATTTATTACAAACAGAGGTTTCAGGGGATGATATAAGGGAAAAACCGAGGTTAACAAATTTGGCATCTTACATATACATCATAGGGAAAAACCCATCTTGTCTTAGGGGGATTACATGGGTGAAAGAGTTATTCAGGTTTGCAGGATCCAGAGAACACAAAGGGAGAGATAAAATACAATAAGTCTTCTGCACTGGCTTGATGAAATGAGAGTATTGTTTCTCCAGACTTGGGCAAGACATTCCAAACTCATGACATCAATGGATCCTTGTCTGGACTCTAGATGGAGGTTTTCCCCAGTCTCTGTTAGCCCAAGGCTTTTGTTTAAACCTAGCAGTTTTCTTTTTCTCATATTCAAATTTTGGAATCCAACAAAAGATCAGAAGAGAAAGGAGAAAGAAGCAATTAGGACAAGAGAAATTACATTGGGTTGCAAAGGCCAAAAGAATGGACTAGGGTACAATGGCAGTCAGTCAAGTCTGAACTATCTTATTTTTGGTCAATGATTCCCACCTGAATCTCTGTGAGTAACTGGTTTTGTGTTTGAGGTACAAAACTGAGAAATGGAGAGGAAAGAATAAGTTTAAACTGAATTTAATTAAAAAATAAATTTCTTAACAGAAGAAAAAAACTGATCTGTATGCAAACAAGATTAAGTTGTACCTTGGAGCGAAGCACCTGAGGACTTATACCATCTCGATATACCCTGCGACATCCTAACACAGTTGTTTTCTCTCTGACTCAGTAAGTCCTTACATGAAGCAGAAAGCATCCCTACCTCAATGTATCCTAAATTTTTTAATCTGTGTTATATTATAGCACATAAGAATTCTGTGAGCTCTTGCACCTCCCATTTTTTTTCTCAAAGATATTTAGCAAAATCAACTTGCATTTGCAAGCCATCTCCAGGCACACAACCAAATATTTACTAAAATTTAAGAAACAAAGCACAAAAAGCATGAGCAAATACTGACATTTACAGGAATGACATCACAGAATACCTGAATAATGTAGGAGCAAATTAATCTGTAGAAATTGTAAGAATTGTCTGTCATGGGTTTATTTATTCTAGAAGCAACCTTAGCTGAAAGATGGTGAAAGTCAGGTATGATTTTTTTTATCAGTTGACTCGTGCCCATAAGAATATAATATTGACTGTCAAAGTGTCAAGTTATTTGATTTCATGACAAATGGAGAGCAAGAGTACAGAGATAAACCAGAAAAAGAACATTTATTTGCATGTATTTGTCCTGTCCTCTAGTCAAACAGAAGAAAATGCAAATGGGTATTGCTGGTATTGCTGGAACTATGAATTATGTAAAACAGAAGAAGATAAGTGTATTGGGAATCATGTTTTTAGCCGTGCAGTTCACAGCTTCACTAGAACCTCCCAATAGAAATATTGTCCCACAATTCATCATTAACTCTTTTGTATTTCACACATCAAGACTTATATACCAATTCCATTTTTGTGCATAATTCAAAGTTTTATTGTTCATTCTTCTTTATCATAAAGGAGTGTCTGGGCCAACCAATCCAGGGATTATTTTGTGATGTCCTTCATGTTGCCCTCTAACGCTCTCCCATGTCCATGTTCCCAGATATGACTTAGACAAATTGACTTTTCTGTTAGAGCTTAAGCTATGCAGAAGCATAGCTGATTGGCATTTGCTTTGTAAATAGATAAGATATTGCACTTTATTTTTTGACTCAGCCTTTTATTTTCGGATAAAATTTTGGAATCACAGGGAATTTTCTGGGCAATTGTTAAGATATGGTTGACTGCAGTAGGATTCTTGTGCGCAAAATAATGTAACCCACAGGTCTGATGAAAATATTTCCAAGATAAAGATTCTGAAAAATAACCATGCTGTCGAGCTTGTAAAGAAAGAATTGAAAACTGGCCTGTACATCTTTACATAAAGTTTCAATAATCAGTTGCTTTCATTAGACATAAGACTGAAAGAAACAATTTTAAAGCTGAAAGTCTAACAAATAATGAATATCTAAAGGTATGTGCTCAGTGAAGTATAACACAGATGTAAATGAATAGGATGGAAAAAGTAGAAGGGAAAAGAGGGCGGGTGATGTCTTGGGGAAGGTGCAGTGAATGTAGATGGAAATGTAATGTACTGTTAAGATTTAAGGGTAAAGTCCAATCTCCACTAAACTGATGAAAATACTGACTAACATCATTGTCAATTCTGCAAAAAACTTGGAATGATTGGTGAACATAAAGAGGGAAGTTAGCAGCAGAAGCAGTTATTCCACTCAAAACAAATTAGAGGCAATTTTATTCCAATAGCCTGTACTCATTTCTAGATTAGGATTCTAACTGAAATAACTATTTTTCATCACACAAAAAAAGAGGAGTAGAAAGTACATAGGCTAGTAAATGGTCTGGCAGATGGAAACTCACTGGATATTCTAGAAGGAAATAAAAATAGGATTTCTATGACTAGCATAATATAGAGGCAATAAGAAGAAAAGTACTGGTAATGCAAATCAATTGTCCAGAAAAAAAACTTGCAAAATACATATATGTTAAAATTATTTCAAATAATAATAAAAAAAAGTAAATTAAAGTAAATTAAAAATGCTCAAAGTACAAAGGCTTGTAAAGATTTACATGGGCATAAGCTGGCATGGCAATTAATATGGAAAATATATGCAGATAAAATAAAAATTAAAAGAATGAACAGGTATTTCTGGGAATGCAGATTAACTAAAAAGGAGCGAAAAGAAACTGTTGGATTTTCTGGAGGAGAAGATGAAAAAATATTGTAACTAAGATGATGTCAAAGTATTGCAGGTATATAAATAAATTTTAAACAACAAGGGAACTAATACATACAGAGAAATTTTGGAACAAATGGTCTGCTAGAAATTGAATGTGTCAACTATGCTGAAAGAAGGCAGAAACCACACTGTGACTGAACACTTTCTATGAACACAAAAGCATTCTGCAAGAGAAAATGAGATAGTATGTAAACAGGAACTGTTGTTAAAGAGTAGAGAAAGCCTGCATTATAAATATAATTTCAAGTCACATTCTCTGACTCGAGTCCTGTTGGTATCAACACAAGTTTTTATACATCCTCACATGTTAAATCAAGCCTAAAATGAATATATGCCTGGAAAGCAAAAGAATAAGAGTAAAATTGGGGGTCAATTTTTATTTTAGTTTTAGTTTTTAATGTAAAAAGTAGCTCTGCATGTAAAAAGTAGCCTCTGAAAAATGAGCATTTCCAAAGCACAGTATCTGATGGTGCAAAATCACTACATTACTGCATGAATTGGAAAAACACTGTCTCACATCCAGACTCTTGTTCTGTAGTTCTTATATACCACGAATAGTTTAATTTACAGAAAATCCTGAATGTACACAGATTATCCACATGAGCAATTCCTGAATGCTTTCTGCACCTTTGGCCCCTTGAGAGGTGGAGAGAAGCATCAAATGCAGCATTAAATTTCAGATTTACTTGGACTTTTTTTTTTTTCAAGCTAATGTACTTTTTCAATGAATTTAATTCTCAGGAAAGTAATCAGTTTGATGGCCTTGAAGACTTAAGTATGTGTCTAAGTACAGAAACAGTATACTGTCTGTAATTAGAACTAAGAAACTCATTCACAAATAGTGTTGAAATTGTTGAATTAGGAAAGTTCATTTGTTGGTTGCCATCATCTAAGTTTGCTGCAGAGAGTACAGATATCTGAGACAATATAGTGAAAAATTCCATTCATTGGGGATGTTCCATACTTACATATTAATCCTATTCAAAATTGTCCAGGCATGTAATAATACTACGAAGTTTTAGTTATCAAAATAACTAAAATGGTTAGCCTGTACCTTTTCTAAATCTTACTCCAGAATTCTATGTCATATGTACTACAGGGGGTTGGAATTGCTGTAGTTTGGCAAATTCTTGGGAAATAACTTGTTTTCTGAGAAAGTTTTGTGTATCACAGTGTCTCCTTCAAAAGACTGGTTAAAGTGGTTTTTCTGACCTTCAATACATATAGAGCAGTCTTTCATTTACAATACATTTTTTAGTTTTTATGAAAGTGTGATGAAGGAGAGGATTCTTTTGCATTCTAGTGGATAAGAAACCATTTTTTTCCAGTAAATTATAACCACAGATTGAATTTTAAATGCCATGTATCTATTTTTAAGAACCTGTATCTGGACCAATATCCCAGAAACTGAGCTTGCATGTTTTAATGTTAATACTTTCCAACTCATTTAAAATTAACTTCTGTTCTTGGATGCAGCAACTGTACCTAAAATCTGCTTTTCAGTTAACTACCCAGTAAATTAAGCATAACATTGAAAAACTGTAGACTTTGGCAATATTTAGACATAATAGGGTGTGTATGTGGGGGCAGCTGGAGGGGGCACAGGGAAGTTGGGTGGTTTGGTGTGGCTTTTTCCTATAAACTGAAACATGAAACTCATTTTCATAGTATCCGGTCCACCCATATTTATCTCCAGTGCCCTAATGCTGCAGGAAGCCTGGAGAAATTGTGCATTCCTGTGTGCAAACACTTGTCCTACAGGAGATGTTGAACAAAATGCAGGAGCAGCTACTGTCACACACAGCCCAACACTGAAACTCTTTCCATATATGAAAATCTAACACAATTTGGACAATGCTCTCAGGCACACGGTGTGATTCGTGAGGTTGTTCTGCGTAGGACCAGGAGCTGGATTTTGATGATCCTTGTGGAGTCCTTTCAACCAGGATATTCCATGATTCTATGATTGACTCTATGATCTGGTCCTGTGTGTCTTCAGTGTGTCATTGATTCCAGATATTTGCTAATGTGTTTGTGTCTATCTGTCTGTCTTTTATCAAACAAATAGGTTTTGTTTCCCTTCCTTTCTGGTTGAATTTGTTTATTGCAAAGAGGGATAAGAAGCTGAACTGAAGTTTCAACTGAATGCCACTGGAAAGCTGTTGACAAGAAATTCTGCAGACTGACATTGCTGTCTTACATTCTTGTTTTGATTTTTCTATTATCTGTGGGATATTCTGAAGGTTTCATTTCAGTCAGGCTCTGAAATATTGATGTCCATTTCCATTCTCTTTAAGAACTGTGTTTCTCCAGCTGAGTTGACACATTATTGTGACACTTCTTAAACTAAAGAAAAGGCCATTTATAATCCAAGTGCAGGTGGAATAAGATGATTTCATGAGTTGCTGCTTCCTTTTGCATTCCTACATATGTACAATCAATTAAAGTTCAGATCAACTAAGTTGTTTGTTGTTTTTTTTCCCTTAGGCTTAGCTTCTTAGCTTTTTTTTCTCTTTCTTTTTTTTTTTTTTTTAAGTAAAGTATCATACAATGCCCTTAGGGCATGCCCTTAGGGCATCAGCTCTAGATCTGAAGTTGCAAGCAACTGCAGACACAATTGGTGCAACTCAGCAATTCAGAAGAATGCCATAGCAGCATCAGTTGTACCCACAGTGTGCCCACCAACCCAAGAGAGAAGAAAGAGTTATTTGAGGCTCTAGTAAAGCTTGGAGTCTCTTACATATTAAATTCTAAAGTAGTTCTAACAAACCAGAGCCTTATGTGTCTAACCTATACCATTTCCTGTACCATTTTTTAGCTTACATTATCAATCAGCCTGAGATAAAAGTTGCTCTCATTCCTACAGGTATAAAACGATCTTTCATTTTTAGGAAGCGTCATTTTTTTTGTTTCAGATTTAAAAAAAAAAAAAATCCCAGCTATTGTCTCCAAATGCTTTCAGGGAGCTAAATATATCAAAATTAAGTGGAAAATATTCTGCTGCTACAGAATTGGGGGGTGACTTTTACAAGTCAGATATTTACTCTTTCTGTTTTGTTCTTCTAGTGAAGGTCAAACACTTCAAATGAAGGAGTTCAAATAGCTGAGACTGAGTGAGTAACAAACTGTGCATAATTAGAATGCTCTGTTTTGAACAGCTCCTATATTTTTGACACAAGTGAATATTTATGCTATAAAACCATATTTTGTGTTGTGCAGCTCTACTGCTTGTCATACAGGTTTTCAGTATTTCACTTTACAGAATATATTTGCATTCAGAATTCATTATGCACACATCACAAACAGTACACAATGGCTGAGTTTAAACAAGTCTGTTTCTGTACTTTTGGATCAGATACAACTGGCAGACTAAAGTATAATGAAAGCAGCAAACCTCAATGATAACTGAGCAGCATATTCTGAAACCTACAGACACTTCCAATTACAGGGCTTCCAAACAGTTCCTTAACTTATAAAGCCCTTTTAGGGTGCCTGTGTTTTTGCAAGTTTCAATAAACAGAGCCTTGCAAAAAAATGTCAATCAGAAAGTAACAACAGAGAAATTTTCCCTTTCTCCTGTTTAGAGGCATTTCTTTTTAAAACATCAAATATTAAAGGAAATTGAATGAACTCCCAACCTTTCTGCTATTTTGTCTATGAAAATCTGCCTGTCTTGAAAATAATTTTTGTCATAATAATAACAATAATAATAATAGGGGGAAAATACCTAATTTGAGTTTTTAAAAGCAATTATTGAGTAGGTTTTATTTGAACTCCTGTATGAGAGGAGCCAATACTGAGCAATCCCAAACCTTTTCAGAACTCCAAAGGAACAAGCAAAATCACTTGATATTTTGGTGAGGGAGAAAAGAATAAAATTGTGATTTCTTACTCTAGCAGATGGCACCATTCTTCTCTGCCTGGTTCTTGCACTAAGAAATTATAATATGAACACTGCTTTTGAATGAGTTGAAATCGAAGGTCAGTACTTAAATTCACCTTGAATTAATTTATCCTGTTGTGTCAAGTCACCTCATTTTCCACATTTCCCTCCTTCCTACTCTTGTAATCAGCAGTGCTTCATGTCACAAAGCAGAGCCACTCAAAAGAGTGGGGCTAAAAAGCAGCAACTGGCATCAAAGAAAAATAAAACCTACATTAAATGAAATAGAATTCATTAGAATAGCAAAAACAGTTCTGCAGGTTTTTCAAATCTTGATCTTAAATATTTGAGGAGTTATTTGAGGAAAGCAGGTGAGCAGTCCATGTGAAAAGGTTACTCAATTGTTACCACATTGAAAATCAATATGTACTTAACTTCCTGTCTACATGTGCTTAACTACTTGTCTGCATCAAGGCCTGTACAGTGGTCAGGCAAGAAAAGTCAAACTACTTAACTGATCATATTTAATAAGCAGTTTCTTTTTCCTAATGGCTACTTTGGCTGCAACACACAAGGATAAATATTAAAAAATAAGTACTTTTCAATAATAAGGGTTTTTTTAATGGACACCTTTCATTCTGACTTGCAAAATTTAATCTGAAAAGAAATGGGACATTTGACTGATGTTTTTTTCTTCTTCATTAACAGACTTTATGAATTTGGTATTGGAGCTATGAACCCAGTTACTGAGCTGTGCATGCCTGACAGTCTCAGTTTGTAATCTTCCCCAGAAACCCATAAAGATAAATAATTAAATAAAAAGATGAACCCGATGAGTTTCTTTAACGCAGCAGATACTGTTATGCTACTATATCTGAATGTCCTGTACATGGCATAGCTCACTGTGGAGGGGAAAACATAGCATTGAAAATGGCATAGTTAGTCCAGCCTTTAAAATATCACACTCTCTATCAAGTCCAAATTGAGATTTTCATTTCATTTTGGCTAGCAGTCTGTTTTGAGGACTAGATCCTCAGAGGAGAAGCTTTTGTTCACCGTGGTAGCAGACATCAAACACACATGTATGGTTCAGAAATGCCATTTCATGGTCACTTTGCTGAGAAAATAACAAAAAAAAAAACCAAACCCGCACATAAATAATCATCCCAGATGACACTACTTTTCCCAGTCTCTACTACTCCCAGAGAATCACACCCAAGTCAATAAAACCTATGGAGTGCTAATGGAAATGGGTAATTAAAGTACTTTTCTTTCCTTTAGAATTTAGTGCACTGAGCAAACAGATAGCATAAAGAAATTTTGGCATCTGTCTTCTGCCTCTCTTCCTCTTTGAGAGCAAGTGCAAGAAAGCTTTTAATGAGAACAATGACAAAGAAACATTCTTCCTACACTAATGTAGAAAATGTACTTAATAAAATTATTACATTTAAAAATATTCTTAAGAAACATTATTGTTACACTGTTTTTTTGCAAAAAAGAACATAAAGAAAAAAGAACATATATATTTCAGTCAAGTAAAACATTTCTGGCTACTTAAATGAGGGGATTTATATAATTTAATTGTGAATGACAGTTAAAAGCATCCATAACTGGGTTTTCATCCTGTAAATTACATTTACCTACCTGGCTTGACAAACAAGATATAAATTATGCATTTTTACTTTATTTGCATATTGGCTTGCTATGAAACTAGTGACTGTGATTCCCAAATAAATCTTGTGTCTGTTTGTGGAGGGGACTTACGCATAATGTGCTATGTGCAACATTTTAATTGTAATGGTCATTAACATTCAAGATTGTGGAATAACCCCAGTATCTTTCTTTATGTACCAATAGATGTATATATCTCAGAACATGTACTGAAGCTATTTTCAAGGTTTGTATGAAGTGACATTCCTGGAGGCATCTTACTAATAGCTGGAAAACAGCTAGTTTATTCCAGTGATTTCCATTGGAAAACAGTGATGAGCAAGAAAATTAGAAACATATTCAAATTTAATTCTAATGCCCTATATGTAGAGAGTCACTGTTATTTTATTCATTCAAGTACAGTTAAAAAGTGCAGAGAGAAAGACTCAATATAATCACATGTATAAAATCACAGGATTTATTAATTGTTCTTGAAGATTTTAGGCTTTTTTCACAATTGAAAAAAAAAAAGTGATACGTGAGAATTATTTTCTTCACAAAAACTGCACACAAACCAGCTTTTTTTTAATTATACCATTTACAGGCAAATACTGAAAAGATGGTATTGAAAGAGCTTTATCAGAGATACATAAGGACTAAGCCACACATGGAACTTATGTTTTTGCATTAGTACTGTTTCTGACCGTAGTGGAAAAGGACCATTAACAAAGGTCCCACTGATGAGCTTCCATTATTGGACTTCTTGCAGAATATCATTTCACAATCATACCCATGGAAGTGATAAAAAAACATCCCAGGAGCCTCTGGATCCCTTGAATTTGAGACTGACTTTTCAGAGGAATTACTGGTTTTGATAATGTGGAATAGTGTTTTTTTACTGAATCCTGAGAAGCTCTGGTAAGATGAAAGATACACAGAGAGACAAGAAGTGATTCCAACTGGGAGATTTGAAAGAGCCTTACCTTTGTGTACTGATGAGGCTCTGACTCGGTATAAGATACAAAATGGTACTTTCTGACCTATTGATTATAAAATGGAGTATATTTGAAGAACCTGAAAAAATGTGGGTTTGGTTTTGTTTGTTTGTTTTTTCTACAGTTGCTGAACCAAAAGCTTTGCTGTTTTGGTTTTACTGATTTCAATATTCAATAATTTATTTTTTTTTCTATAGTGAAAGTGATAGCAGTTACTTACATTTCTCTGAACTTGCCTGGAGATGAGAAACAGTTTATTTTTAGTAGACTACATATTTGACAGAAACCACTGCGGTAAGGGAGATTCTACTCAGATGGAATTCTGTGCCTTGGAGCACCAGAGGCAAAGGACTGCATTGCTTGAGCTCCCCCCACCCTTTACTCACAGCCTAGAGAGAGCAGCAACCAGTCCTGTGTTCAGACTTGAACAAAATATACTGTGTATCTTGTTCCTGCAGAAGGATAACAACTTCTACAGCTTCCAAAGCTTTCCTTGGGTCAATGTTAGGATTTATTTCATAGCTGACAGAAAGCCTGTATTGTTCTCATGAGAAGGACAGTGTGCGAGTTTTGTTCTGTAGATTTCAAAAGCCTTCCTTTTTAAAAAGTCAGTGTGGGTTTTTATGATTTAGGAGGAGGCACAGCAATTTATAATAATTCTTGAATGCCACCAGAAGTCCACAGCAGTGACATTTCTGCTGTGACATTGCACTTAGCTAAAAAGTTAAAATGTTTAATTATATGGACTCTAACAGAGGATAGTTTACAGTTTAAACATTGGAATCGCTAAATCAAGGTTGTCCTTTTTTAGTATTAAATATTGACAACAGGGAATAGGCTATTATTAAATGTGTTTAGCAGTCTAAAAAATTGTTAATAACCTGTTTTCAGCACTTTCTAGAAAGTGTGATACGATTCTTTATTATTCTTAGGCAATATGAGGCATTTTTGGCTACAACTACGCTGAAATGCTCATTCTGATAAGGCACATGGAGGTACTGTTACTGTATATTCAATACACTTTTGTATCCAAGCCACCTTGGCTAAAGGGGTTCATGAAAGGCCAAACAGAAAGATTTACTGAGGAGAGGTCAGACTTTCTTGATGGATTAAATATCCATACCAATTCAGCAGGCTCCTCTTTGTTTCTGTCCCATATATGCATATGCTGAAATGATATCAGATTTATTTTTTATGTTTATGAATGCACAATCTGAGCCAGTTCATCTTATTTTTTGTTTTATAAATTAATTTACTTTATAAAATTTTGAATCAAATTAGTAGGGTTCAGGCAGTCTATTCATGAAAGAATCTGACCATTCCCATAAGAGTGCCTGCAAAATTTCTTCCTTATTGTAGAAGATACAATATAGGCTACTGAATTGCTTATGTCATATTCAAAAAGGATGATCTTAATCAAAAGGTTGGAATTTTCCTCTCAGATTTGCAAGGCAGATCTTCACTCCAATATTATTCTTTCCCCGTATGTACGGAACTTCAAAGGACTATGTTTGTAAAAAGAGAAGAATATCTTAATCAAGATCAGCCATGCACATCTTGAGAACAGAGTTTGCATCCAAATGAGGACTGACTGAAAAGTGAAATGTTCATTACTATGACCAGAATTGTGTGCAAAACTGAGGAAGTAATTTACGCTGTCAAGTTCAAAAAGGAAATGGACAAAGAATTTCAGAGTACATGAAAGGGAGCTCTCTCTCCTGTTGGCATAGGAGAGGACTAGACAACTCAGTAGTCAACTCAAATACCTGTGAGCTAAACTGTGCCTGTAAGCACAGCCCTGAGCAAGGAGTAGTGCGTATGATGAACCACCCTGAGAGATACATGCCTCCGGGTACAAGTCTCTGAGATCTACTTGCCTCCTTGTTGCTAGTCTACAAAGGAGGAAAGTCAACACCAGTCTGCACTGTTTGGCAGACATGTTGGAAGACAGTAAAGCTGATGAAATAAAAAATCTCTCAGTCCTCTCCTTCAGCTCTATGCTCCTTTCCTGAATGCAAATATGTCCCTTTTTTTTGGTTCTTCGAGGAAGAAAACCACACTGCATCTGCCTTTCATAGGCATCTATCATGGAGAATTGTTTAATTGGGAATGCAAACCGCAGTAGAGACGTGGATATTTTTAGCCACAATGCCTCAGAAAGATCCTGTTACTGTTGCAGAAGTTATGGGAGAAGTCTGACCAAATTAATTCAGGTATGTTCCAGATTAGTCACGGAGGTAGAGTCACTGAGGCCATCTAACCATCTATGGCAGGAGCAGCATACGGGCACAGCCTGCTGTCTTTCCTCAGAGACCGTTTAAGGAAGCAGGCCAGGAATGCAACTTATGCTTCTGGAAGGGTAGAGAGGATTCATTAAAACCTGATAGTTTGTTTCTAAATAGACAGTTTAATATATTCAAAATGAAAAAGACATGCAATTAGTGTGCAATTTGGTATCTAACAACATAGCTATAAGCATGAAGATGTATTTCAGCACTAAGGTAGTCAGATCACATTCAGATTAAAAAAAAATTTAAAAAAGGAAGAGAATAAGCCTTGTTCTTCAAAGTATTAAAGTATTTATGTTCCTTAGCTCTGTGTTCAGTTGCATTCAGTTCAACAGGTAGGTCCACACCAAGAGACCATCTGCTATGCAAAATGTAATCAATCTCTTTTTTAAAAGGATAACAAAAAATCTCCTATTCTATACTGGCATTCATAATGTAAACAAGGGCATCCTGTGTCCTTTCTGCTCAGCCATGAGGAAGAAGAAGGAATAATCCCTTCCTAAAATAATTTGCCCGGTAAAGGCAAAAGGCATGTGAGAACACCTCACTGATGTCCAGAGACTTTTGGAAGACAGAGGTCTCTCTTCCGAGCCAAGAAGCAGTGAGGTGTCACCCTTGGTGCCATGGCTGTGCGTGAAGAGAGGACATACATACGGTGCAAATTTTGGTTACATAAAGCTTTTGTGACAACCCATACCCAATGATGAAATAGAAAGTGATATCTAAAGGTAAAAACCATAAAAGAAAAACACTCAGAGGAAGCAGCTGTTCTCCCACTGCTGCTTCATCCTTATTCTGCCAATCATAAACCTTTCTTCCTGTTTTATTTCAGAAATGCATTTGTTTTACGTTAACCTCATCAAATTATCTGTCTGATAACTAAACAAGAGATTAAGCAAAAAAACCACAAGCATCTGTATGAGTTCAGAATTCAAAATACAACTTCTTTTTTAATCAATTTTTCACTTCACAAAAGTTTAAAATTTGAAAATATAGCAAGCCCACTTCAAGACTCATTAAATGCAATGTACGTAGCCTGACCAGGCAGCATTTTTCCAGACCTTTTTTTTAATGTTACTCTTTTATTTTATGTTTTATTTCAAACTTCTAGGGCAATAAATGACTTCAAAGTCATTTAATTGAGCATCATAGTCTTACAGAAGATGTTTACATATAAAGGGCAGTTTTGAACTGGTGCATTCTGGCCCCTTTGGCTGCCCATTGGCTCAGGGAAGGCCAGACTTGTAAGCCTTTGTGTTTCTGTGGTGTAAGTCCCTTCTTATTTTGTGCTCAGTTTTTCTGTTACACTCTTGTTCTGAAAACAGTCAAATAAGTATAATAACATTTACCTTATCTACAGTTTCTAGTTAAACTCTGGAGTTACTAAGGCTAGATGCTATGCAGTGGTGGATACAGATCAAATACCACAGTTTTACTTTTAATCCAAGAGGATCAATATGAAGGTCTCTTCTCTTTCTCTCTCTAGAAGGGATAAAACTATTAAAGGGTGGGGAGAAGAGCAGTTGTTTCTTTCGTAATAATGAGTATCCTGCTTTGTACTCAAATGCATCTGCTCTGTAGATGAAGACCAATGAAATCCATGAGAAACTTTCAATAAATAATTGTTCTAGGCTATCTGCTGCAGTTTATATAATGAATATTAGTACTGTAGTCAATGGATGTACAAAACACATGCAAAACAAGGGCAAGTTTTTGACTTTGGCCCCATCAAAGAGAGTAGATTTTTATTGTGGTTAAAGAATCACAGAATCATTTAGGTTAGAAAAGACCTTTAAGGTCATAAAGTCCAACTGTTATGTATTTAAAATTAATAAGAATAGCTTTAAAGTTTTACAGAGGGAGAGAAGTGCTCAAGGAAAAGGATTTGCTTCTGCCTTACAGTGTCATAGTGATTAGTTACTAAATATTCATGGAAGATTCAGTTCTGTACTGCACTGTTAATATTCTTGTGTAAAGGAGATGTGACTTGAGGAAGCATCACTCTTCAAGCCATCAACTTTCTTTGGCCTTTTTGTTGTGACTGTGAAACATAGTGATAATATTTCTATTTGTGATAACAGCAACTCAACTCTGGGGCAAGTCACCAGGTCACATTATGCATCTGACAGGTTCTTTTGTACTGCTCTGTTGAGAAGTCAAAGAAGTCAGATAGTTTGTAACTCAGTTCTGAATTCATTTTCTGGGGGAAACAAGCATTTCCTTTTCAGTCTGGGCCCTGGGAATGGTAAAAGTAACTTAAAGAGTTTATGGGCATTGTGAACCACAATGGATGTGTCTTCTTTCTATCTCCCTCATCACATTCAGTTGTGCTGAGGACAAGTGGACTGCAGGGAAGAATAACATAAAATTTATCCTGTCTGCTGCTCCCACAGAGTGTGAAGGAAATACTTGTTCTTACCACAGCGGTATAATCTGTATGTTACCATTTTCACTGGTAATATGGAAGATTGAATTTCCCCTCCTTTTTTTTTTCCTCATGGGAATTGTGGATTCAACATTATATCATGGGTGACAGGGAATATGGATGCACATTAACATATCCATCACATCCATCCATGTACATCCATTGCATATATTCCCATTTTTGTAACTCTTTAAATGTCACTGGAGTAGAGTCAAGAGCTCAGACACTCACTTTACTAGAAGCTTTTTTCTATAAATTTAGCTGTACAGACTCCCTTCCAACTCAGAGCATGTCTTCCTGTTGGGGAACTAGACTACCATTTCCCTGTATATTTCAATGAAATTTGGGTCAAAAACATCTTCTCATGACCCAATTTCTGTTGAAATAAAACCTGGATGTGTGGGCAGCAAAGGACTTGTGGTCTGCTCTAATACCTCTGGACAGAGAGATCAAACTTCAGTGGCCACCATGAGGAACAAATATTACACATTTAGAAAAAGATTTGATATAACTAGTAAGTATATAACGAAACAGACCCTGTGTAATGAGAAAGATTGAGGTTTCCATGCTAGTTTCCATGTTGAAATCCTTAGTGGCTACATTATTTCTCATTAAGCTTTTCTTATCTCACACTTTTTTGGCCTACTTAAAAGAAGGGACACAGGTTCTTTCTATTCCTATTGGTTATCTCCAAGCACTTCTTAAAGGATGGCCCTCACTTGCCATGTGTATCTAGTTCATCATTCATTGATTTTTCTTTTCATTTGAAAATGAAACATTTCATACAGAATGAAATTGCAGTTTGACATAACACAGTGTAGTGGGTTTTGTTGGTTTTGTTTTGTTTGGATTTTTTAGCCAGTACAGCAAAATTAGAAAATAAAGTTCAAACTGAACAGATAATAGGGTTCATTCCAGCAATGAAACTGGAAAAAAAAAATCAATTATCCATTTAGCTTTTTTAGGAGCTGTTTTTAAGTAGAAGACTCAGATTTCTACTGGATGTCTACTCTATTTGTATTGCCTAATGTCTTTGGACCCAAAGTAATCCCTAACTCAAGACATGAGTCGAGGAGAAAAATAAACCCATCCTTTTCATCCTTTTCTTTTTGTTGCCAGAAGACTATCAAGCAACAAATTCCAAGGCCATATATTTTCTTTCAGTTTTAGAACTTTTGGAAAAGATCACAGACAGTGACGGATGACAATTTGTTACGTATATCATAAGCTGCTTGCTTCAACCACCAAGAACTAGGTAAGCATGTAGAAAATGCTACAAACCAATGAACAATTTTGAGCAAGTCCACTAAAACAATATATAGTTTCATGTGATATCCTGTAAAAGATACAATGTGGAGGTAAAAATGGTATTGGGCTGAACGAATAAATATTGTGTCCCAAAAGACAACAAAAACTTGATGCCAGATAAGAAAAAAATAAATCAGGTGTGTCTCTATTGAAAACAAACAAAGAAACAAAAAAACCAAACCAAAACAAAGCAATCATTGTATAAAAATTTCAATCTTTTGTCTTCCAAAAGAATAAATCCTTAGTTCAGAACCCAGGAACTAGAATTCACCATGAAAAACTGACATGAAAAAAAGAAAGTGTAATTCATATTCAGGGCAGCTATAATTGTAGAAGTAGTAAGAAACACATTCATGTTCACAGAAGCAAAGAACTTGCAGGAAAAGTTGATGGCTAGTGTCAGAAATTATTTTGTTCAGTTCCTATTTCAATGGGAAATGTTCTAATAAATATATTTAATAGGAATATACCATTGCAGAAGAAATATCTAATTCTCTGGATTAAACCCAGGGGGGTTTATTTTTCTGAATACTCTCTGTGTCATACTCCTGTTGAGAGAATGACAGAGTTATTCACTGAACCTGTTCAATTAATGAATATATATTAAAGAAAATTGCAATTTGAGGAAGAGGTGAAATTCACTGAATAAATGATTTGTTATGAATTATTCATTTACATCTAGTAAATATGTAATTTGCTCTATTTTTTAGTAAACACTAAAGCATTTGGTTTTCAAAAGACATTAAGTAATCAGTCAACATATCTACTGCTGTCATTTTTCAGTTGAGGACTAGGAAGAGGTCTATGGGCTGAATTCAGAGCTCTTTCCCTTCAAAGAAGGTTTATATTTTTTATGTCAAAGTCACTGGAGTGTCCCTGAATTTGTATCTTGTAAATGAAACTAAAATCTTACCTTTTCTCTAATCATTTTAGTTACTTTAGATAATTAAACAATGTTTTCACTTTGTTGTAAGCACTCCTCCAGCTTATACAATTTGCATATTTTAAAAGGTTTTTCTTATTTGCTTCTTTATTATAATATTAAAATGTCAGAAAATAATAAGAGTCAATGTAAAAATGGAAAATGAAACCGTTGGTACAGTTGTCTACTTCAAAGTTTGCTGGTTGCTTTCATCAGTTCTGCAAAAGTTTATCAAGATTGTATGGAAATCCCCAAATAACCAAACTTTTGTCCAATTATAAAGACAACTAAACCAAGGAATTCTATGTCTTTGAAAGCCAAACAAGCCACACTGACAACTTACAACAGGTCTAAGAAGACTCCTCATTGAAACTTCACTGCAAAGAGCATAAGAGCTTCTGGTAAAAAGCACCTCATCTTAAGAACTTCAATGCTTACATCACAGAATGTAGAGCCAGCCAAATATGCTGTATCTATAAAGATAGAAGGACCTATTTGAAAAGACACAGTAGTCTGGAAAATTTCCATGCTCAGAACTTTGGTGAAACAAAAGAAGACTTCCACAGGTGAGGCTTTGTGAAATAGGTCTATAATTTCATTTAATCTTGTGTATAAAAATATGTCAGCAGGAAAACTTAATTTCTCTGGTGACATTTCTTGTTCAGTTATGCATTAATTACCATTATAAATTCTTACCTTGTAGCTATTAGATCTGCTCAACATTATAATGCCCTGTACTTACCACATTTTTTTGTCCTTTCTCTACCAGTTTCATCTGTTAGCTGGTTTATCCTGGGACGTTCTTGAAGGGAAATGGGAAATCTGCCAACAGCTTGATTTCCTGGTGGAACATGGTGAAATTGAAATTACATGTTTTGCTAAGTGGCAACAATATTTTCACTTTAAAACAACAGAATGTAATTTGTTCATTTCTTAAAACTGCATAAGCAAACTTTTACTTTTTAACATGCACCATGTCACTTCAGTTCACTGAGAAGCGAAACAGTGGCATGGTATTAACTGTAGAAATATGTCATATGCATTAGTCTATTCTGAAAACAAGGTGCTTATACGACCTCTTGGCACCAGATAACTAATTAGCTTTGCCTGTTTGGAATTACTGTCTCCAGCTACAGTACTTATCTTGACTAATTACATGTTTTCTCTTTTCTATGCCAGAATCAATTATATAAGTGGAGGGCTTTCATAATGATACTCCATACTGTCAAGGAACAGATTGATTCCAAGAAATCTAGAGGATGAATTTTTTGAAACTTATAGTGACTTCAAATATAGCACATAATAGATGTTAAACTGGGTCATCATGTGCAAAATACATCAGATATTTAACTGCAGCTATTCCTTTGCCTGATTCTCTGCTTTCCAAACTTATCTGGAGAACCACTTTACATAGCCCCTGTCAAGAGTGTGCCCCACAGAGCAATTTTCCCATTCATCTCTGACTCTAGTCTCCACTTCTCTTCATCTCAACAAGTCCATCAGGACTTCTTCCCTCTGCTTTTTCTTGTATAACAAGTCTCATGTCATTAACACTATCCAATGCCTCCTAAGTTGTTTCTCTCGAAGTATGGGTGAGATGTGAAAGCATTTGGAAATGGATGGTCCACTGTTGTTGCTGAGCTAGAAACCAGCACTGAGGCTTCCTGTCCTTGGTGCTGCAGAGCATCAAAAAGGGATCAGAGAGATCATCTGCCACTTCACTTCTTTGGTAGTATCCACTCTCTAAATTAAACAGTGGAATCTTCTGATACAGGCAAAACAGAACAGTGATTTTTCCAGCATACTGCTGTCTTGTAAAATGGCCTGATTTTTGTACATCTAAGATCAGCTTTGTACAGTGCTAACAATTGCATCATTCCAGATTTGGGTGTTGCAAGATACAAGAAAAAATGGCAGTTGTAAAAATAAAACTCACTTTAAAAACATCTTTTTACTGCTATGATGGAATATGATTAAATGTTTTTATATTCTGCCCCCCATTAAACTGTGATTAACT
Source organism: Lepidothrix coronata (assembly GCF_001604755.1). Lineage (NCBI taxonomy): Eukaryota > Metazoa > Chordata > Aves > Passeriformes > Pipridae > Lepidothrix > Lepidothrix coronata. Next base: position 5,883,959 of record NW_016690186.1, on the reverse strand, counting down.
TTTAACAGAATTAGACATGCTCAGTCTGTCCCCCAGACAAGACCCCTTCTCTATATTTGCTCTGTCAATTAAGTATATTTTGCTTAGTTCCTGAACTCAGATATGTAATTTTTCCTGTATATTAAGTCCAATTTAAATGCATTGTGAATGATACATAGAAAATGTGACTTATCTTTGATAAGTCAAGCTAAAGAAGTTCTTTATCCACCCTATTAGATTTCATGGCAACCTTCGACATTTGTTTCAGATAAACATTTTTCTACCAGAACTTGCCTTCACTTCTGACATTTTATCCAGCATTTCCTTTTTAAAACTCATGATCGGTGACCCAGAAGTTGTTCAGACACACAGTAATCAAGTAAGGGGTGGCCTTACTTTCAGCAGATCTTCTGTCTTTACCCTTTAGTCTAACTACAAAGCTGAATCATCTTCAAAGATGCGTTTAGAAATATTTCAGTGGGGTACTCTTTGGAAAGTTTTACCTGTTTGGCCCCCATCCTCTTTACACAGGATTGCAGATATTCTGAGTCACCACTATTCATAGTTGTGTCCTGTTGAAAGAGACTAATGTTCCAATTACTTTCTGACACCTATTTCAGTACTTATGTTCATACCTAGTATAGAGATACAGATAACAAAATTTAAAGTACAAGTCTATAACTGTTAGCAATACCTCCAACTGAAATATGCTAAAATATTAATACTTTATGTGAATTCAAATGTACTTCTGTTTACAGAGTAACTCTTACATCATAAGTGAGGGGACATCCAACAAATATATTAGCATTCCATGCAGAGAGTGCTCAGTATTGAAAAGGCACCTAAGTATAAGAACATGGGGATTTTTTGAGGATGTGGAAACTAAATAGACATAATAAAAAAAAACCTGTTTCTGAAAAATGTTTTACAAGTGAAGTACATATTTCTACAGAATATAATTATGTTACTAAATTCCAATTTGTTTTACTGATATTTAAAGAAAAATTTTAATAAAGAATGATTTTGAGGTCTTCAGATGCTAAGTGATATTAATTTAAAGGGAACATACCCCTAAGAAAGAATAATGCCCAAAAGGTTATTTATTCTTATAAAAGATATGAAGAAAACATTTGAATATTTCTTCACAGGAGAACCGTTTATGACTTTTTAAAAATAAATATAAACTTTGTCTGCCATGGGGCTGAAGTTCAATATTATGTCATAACTTAGGCCTGACCAGGAAAGGATTTACTCAGAAATATGTAAGTCAATTATATTTTTAAGATTATGGTCTCAGTGTAGTAAGAATGATGACATCAACATCTATAACATCAGTGATTTTTATATTTAGGAGAGGTGCAGAAAGAGAGATAAGAGAGCATCAACAGAAATGGAAGTAGCCATTTTGCAATGACTGAAAGTTACCTGTAATTTCAGTAAAATGTCAATGTTCCCACATTCATGAACTCCATTTCTCTAAAATCCACAGTGAGATAGGCTCACATTTCACTTTCCTTTATTTATTTTGTTTTTCCTAACTGAAATCCAAATGAGCACAAGTTAAGATGAGCATGCAACTTAATCAGTTTTCTTTATAGCATGAACTAATTAATGGGGATGATCACGTTTTCTTAAAATATAATAAGCAAGGAGTGCTTAAGCCCAGAATTATTCAGAGGAAGAAATGATAGCTTTTGCTGCTATTGATTTGTAGCTGCCATCAGTGAAGACAAAAGATATCCTTGGACAGTACTATTGCAGATAAATTTAAACCTGACTACAAAATAAGACATTACAAAGCTCATGTATTACATAGTACCTACATAATACCTTTCAGTGTAACCAAGAATTTGTTGCCTACATCTAAAACAGTCCTGACTTTTTCTTTTGTTTATGAAGTGAGATTAGGTCAAGAACACTGAAGAATTTTTAGTTTATTTTAGGAATATTAAACTGGAGCTGAACTTTCATTACTTTTTATACAATATGAACAGAATTTCAGAGTGAAATCAGTGGTATTCATTGTGTTTATATGCATAAATAAAATAAACTATCTAAACTAAACCAAATTTGTTTATACTACCCCAGCATCAAAAAAACAACAAAAGATGCCCTGGTTTCAGGCAGTTGAATCTCATACCATTTGCATGCATGAGGGAAAAAGAGGTCAGTACAGCTGTCTTCACTTGGATCTCTAGTATGATTTCAGATGCTCAGGAGCATCCAACCTGGCCTCTGGACTAGGTATTGGGTTTCAGACATGACGTAGCTAATATGGCCAGTGGAGTCTGTGGCTGCTAAAGAACTGCTCAGCTAAAAGAAGACACCAGTATGTGGCCAATTGAATAACTCAAGGTCTCCCTAGTTTACTGACCAAAGACTTGTCATTTGCGTGCACTTAGGCATCCAATACTACTTGATATGCTTTAGAGTATAAGCCTGCCTCAGTCTGGCAGGCATGATGGCACATTCAACTCATTACTCTCTGGAATGGGAGCTGGAGATGGGTCATAAGTACATCTACTGCATCTCAGATGGTGTGCATGTCTGTGTGTAAATAATTTAATCAAGAAGAAAAATTATTGAACTGTAACTACCCAAGAAATCTAATAAGACAATAAAACCATATTTCTCACAATTCTGTGTCCATGATTTCTTTTTTACTCACTCTTTCTAACCAACAACATATGAATTGGCTTGGTATCTACGTCATGCTGCTATAAAACATTTTGATGCTCAAATTCCTTTGAATAACTAATCTTAATCTGTCTTTCGTTGGTAACAAAATGGGAGGACAAGAACTTATAAGTATGAAGTGATGTGATAATGTTGCAGTCACCTCTTATTGTTTCTGAGTCATCAGAATAGCTCTGAGACATTTTGCTTTATCTTTTGCTGAACAGCTTGAGTACTACATTTTAAGTACACAAAAGAAAACTCTAAGCATTGGACAGCAAAGGAGAACCTGATCTTGCATTAATGAGACTTCAGTTATTGGTTACCAAATTAACCTTGAGGAGAAGCAATAAGGGCAAGGGCAGAGAGATACCAAGGAGCTAACTGCATGCTTTTAGTGCAGAGAATCAACAAAAAACCCCAAGACTTTTTATTACATCTGACCTACCCATCTTTTTATAACTTACAGCATAGAGAGAAATGCAACAACCTATAAAGGCAGTAGCAACTGTCATGTAAGAATAAAGTTTTTGGGAAGTGATGTTATAGGTTCACTTAGGATGAGAAAATACAGACAATCCAAAGTCTGTGTCAAAGTTTTGGACATTTTAGGGTTGTACCTTTGCAGTTTGCAATTCCATTATGACTCAAGGCACTTTTTTCTTGCCCTTTAAAGCCACTTAAAAAGTAAATTTGCTTTAGTACACTAAAGCTAGCTTAGAAATTCAGTATCTAATCATAGGCAATTATGTTCATATTTCTACACTCAAGCAAGTGACTCCCTTTATGAGTTCAGAACCTTGTCATAAAGTCTAACATTTGAAATATAAAAAGCAGTTTATTTGATTGGCATAAACGAGTCCAGTCCATCAGCCACTTTAGGAGAATTTGCTTGTCTGACCTCATGTATCTTACAGATACAGATTCTTGGCTTTCACAGAAGCTGACTCCAGAGGGGGGGAAAAAAAAAGATAATGCAAGTATTCTAAAAATACCTGAGAGTCCCCTGTTTATATTGTAGGAAGATGTTGTCAGGATACTACCATATCCACGATTCTGTCTTTGCAAGGTGCCATTGATCAACTGGAAGAACAGAAACTTAAGAGAGGTAACTTACCATTGTGAGACTCCAAGAATTTTCAAACTAAAAAATCATTTGACATGCTGAAAATTCAGATATGCCTTCATACCTACAAGCAGGGAAGAACTGGTCAGGAAAGTGAAAGTTGATATCACCCTTGGTTACCAGTGTTAATGAGATAGTGGAGTTAAGAAGGGAGTAAAAAGCATGATATTGACTATGGATTTCAGGAGAGTAGTCTGTCCAAGGATCTGCTGTGAAGAATCTAACAGAGAACAAACCTGCAGAGAATCATAGAATCACGGAATGGAAGAGGTCTCTAAAACTATCTAATTCCAACCCCCATGTCATGGGCAGAGACAATTCCAATGATAAGGAATCCACGAGTTTTCTGGGTAACCTGATACAGGGGACTGCCCCAGTGCAAGACCTTGTTCTATTTGGCCTTATTGGATGTCTTGAAGTTCACATGGGCCCACTCCTCAGGCGTGTCATAGTCCCTCTGGATGGCATCCCTTCCCTCAAGCAAATCAACTGCACCACTCAGCTTGGTAGACTTGAACCTGATCATCTTTTCTGATGGGAGGGGCTCAGTAGGCTGTGACCAGCAAATCAGAGTCTCGATGGAAACTAGTCACTAATGACGTGTTCCAGGTTCAATGGTGGGTCCAAAACTGTTAAGAATTTCCATTAACAAATTAGACAAGGGTTCAGAGTTCATCCTCAGCAAATTTGCAGATGATACAAAAATTTGGTGAGTGGCTGATGGGCCAAATGGATGTGCTGCCTTTCAGAGGAACCCTGGCAGTCTGGAGAAGTGATCAAATTGGAACCTCTTGAAGTTCAACAAACCCCATGTGTCAGTAGAGGCTCCATCCAGTTTTCTCACTTGCACCTGTGGGTCCCACGGACTGTTGAACTTTGCATTTTCTTCACTATTTTATACTTCCAACACCTGGTATAGTGAAAAGTGTTACTGTCCATGGCACGGCAGTTGGAACTAGATGATCTTTAAGGTTCTTTCTGATCCAAATCATTCCATAATTTATGGTTTAGGGGTGGAGTTGGCAGTGCTGGGTTAATAGTTGGACCTGATGATCTTAGAGGTCTTTTCCAACCAAAAGGATTCTATGATTGCTTGGTAAAAAGTTTTGAATTCTTTTTCTTGCCCTAAATTTGGTGCCTAGGCTTTAAATTTGGTGCCTAGGTTTATTTTTATTTTTAGCTCCTTTGAAGGAAGAGTTTACTTTTTCTAAAGCAATACGGTTACAGCACAGCCTAACACTAAGATTCCCTTGAATAGAATAAAACCAAGGAAAGTGGAAAAGTATAACCAAAATATACATATTAACATGATTAAATCATTAGTAGGCAAAAGGGTGGAATAAACTCTGAAAGACAATATGTTGTCGTCTTGAGATTATTTAACCATAGTGAGATATAGACTATGAAATGAGAGTTAAGTCCATAGGTGTAGAATATATTTTGGCTTTTCAGTTCTAATTAGCCCATTTGGACTAGAGGAGCAGCAAAATATGTAATTTTTAGTTTCTGAGCTAAATATAGCTTTGTGATTTTTAAAAAATACTGTATATAGCAGCTGATGTACAAATTAAGCTATGCAATTAGACATCTGTTCTAGTATAATAGTAACATCACAAAAATAAATGCACCTGGCATGTTTTTCAACAGGAATGAAAGAGTTCCTACCCACACAGGTCTTATTCAGACCTACTTTACCTACAAAGGATGAACTACACTTCAAGAAGAATGTATGACAAGAGTGATCTGTAAATTAACTCTTGGTTTTGTTTACACCAACTGGCTACCCTCAAGTAAAGGCATAGAATCATAAAAAGTAAGAAATTATTTTCCATTTACCCATCAGAGTATCATCAGTGGTAGAAAATTTTTTGAGGGAAAAAAAAAAGCTAAGAAGTGTTTACAAATAAGAAAACTTTATCCAGCACAAGAAGTTTCACCTCAATATGAGGAAGAATTTTATGTTGAGCCTGAAACAGGCTTCCCAGGGATGTCATGGAATCTCCCTCTCCGGAGGTATTCAAAACCCCTCTGCACACATTCCTGTGTAATGTGCTCTAGGTGATGCTGCCTTGGCAGGGGGGTTGGACTGGATGATATCCAGAAGTCCCTTCCAACTCTAAAAAGTCTGTGATTCCAGACTTTTATATTATATGTACCCCTGTACCTTTATATTTTCAAATATGTCAGCTCAGAATGACCACTGCAATGGAAAAGAACCCCTAACTTTAATTTCATAATTAATTAAAAGATCAATGACTGTTCCACACAGCTGGGTGTTAAGTTGTCCTAGAATTTAATTCCAGCCTTTAGATACATAGTTTGAGGCCTTTTTTCTTCTTTTCCAAATGTCACATAAAACTGACTGAGTAAGTTTACAGAATACCTAATAAGAAAACACTACATCACTCTTAACACAGAGCACAAGCAAACAGTTTTATTCCTGTTTGTGCAGCTTAACCTTCTGCAAAAGTAATTAGGTCTGTAATTAAAAAGCTATTTGGAATGATTAAAACCCTGTTATCTAGTGGCATTTAAAGACAAATGCAAATGTCAGAAAGGATGAATTAATTAAAATTACTATTTAAAAGAAAAAAGTATATTAGTGTAAGAGCTGGAGGATGTTATTTACTGAAATGTTACAATATGAGGTGAAGTTAGATGTTCAGAGGATATAGAGAAGGTTGAAACAATTTTATCTGGCATTTTGTAATGTGATCTGCTCCCATTCATGAATAGATATTGTTATGTACATGCATAGCTATATGCCTTGGTCACTATTTTAGGAGCTACAGGGTTGCTCACAGAAATCCTGTGTTTTGTCTCTGCTTTCATGTCCAGGGCAGAGAATCACTCCAACAAGATGTGTCAGCTAACAGTAGATCTCCCAGGGAAAGCGCAGAGGTGCTGTGGAAAGGTCTTCCTTCCTTCCTTCCTTCCTTTCTTCCTTCCTTCCTTCCTTCCTTCCTTCCTTCCTACCTTCCTACCTTCTTTCCTTCCTGCCTCCCTCCCTCCCTCTCCTTTCCTTCCTGCCTGTCTTCTTGCCTGCCTGCCTGCCTGCCTTCCTGCCTTCCTCCCTCCCTCCCTCCAGTAGCTGCTCTGCATTAACCTTTGGGAGGAAGCTGTCTCCCTTCTCTGATAATAGAAAATGAACCTAAGGAGGTATGTTTAGTCTTTGACTACCGTGAATGCCCTCTCTTGTGCCAACAGGCCTTATGACTTTCTTTACCAGCCTTGATATAGAATCATGAGAGCATTTTTTCTTCACAGAAGATTCTGCTTTCAGAGCATGAACCTCTCTTCTTTGTATCTTAAACAATTAGCTACAACATAAGAGTGTAATAGAGACAACATTGCTTTGCCCTTCAATGACAAACCACACTCAAACAGTGGGCTTGGTCTCAAATGATTGCATACTTGAACAATTGCTGTAATTTACTTCTGGATTTATCATTGTAACTGTGAATTTTTAGTTTACGGTCAATATATGGCTAAAATGGCTATTTTTCAAACTGCTTTTTAAAGGCAGTGATACTGATTACAAGGTAAATTCTCTTCCCACTATATTGTTAAAGCACTATGACCAGGAAAGATTAATTTTCAGTGCACACTCCCACATGCTAACACAAAAATCATCCAAGTTTTTATTACTCATTCAGAGACAGCAACCTCTATTAATTCGTATGACTTAATTTGACAAATCTCTGTTTATAAGGCTAGTAGTGTCTTTTCAACTTCATTATAAGGAGTTCAAGAGACACGTAAGGAATGGCTATGTGAGGGGAAAAAAATCCCTGTGAAATAGCAAAGATCAATTAGCTACAGCACAACATATCTCAGTGTCTTCAAGAAATGTATCATTGACTCATTATATCTTAAAAAGATTCACAAAAGAAGAACTATAAGTTTTAAATTATTTGAAAAACGTTACAAATTTCAGATTTTAAAAGATTATCTTTTGGACTGAATATTTCAGCATGCTTCCTCTTCACTTTAAAGGGCACAGGAAAGCTCAGCCAAAATCATTTGCATAAAAGACATTATCAGTGACCTATAGTTCTACAACAAACATTTTATTATTGATTAAAATGCATAACCTCTGAAAAACCTGGAAAGAGGAAGAAGAAAACCCATCACTAACTCATTAATTTCTAATATCAAGGGATCGCTGTCCTGATATTAATTTTTGGATGTGCCTTCTTTTACTCCTTGTTTATATTGTCAGTTTCCACTATAAGCTCACTGGGGCTGGGGCTGGGGCTGAGGCCTCGAAGTACAATGCACAAAGTACAATGTGTTTTCACAATATCGTTCTGATTCACGTTAGGGCATTTAGATGACACTGTAACATAAACTGAACCATTTTAAAGTAATAAATCAGTTAACTAATTTCAGATCTCTCACCAAAAAAGGTCAGGGAAAGTGTGTTTCTTCATTTTTCTTTGCTATGTTATCAAATAATTTGATTAAATTATTAGCATGTTAAATCTATTACTGTTTATGTGTACTAAAGCCTTTTTTGTACAGAGCACAGCAGGGAACACAATGTCATTAAATTTCAACCCCAGTGTGAGTTTCTGCTTTATCTGAACATAGGAAAGGTTATGCTCTAGGCATAATCCTCTGCAGTGAGGTCTTGATTCACAAACTCACTGCACAGTTCACAGTAAACAGAGGAAACATCAGAGCTGGTTAGCTTAGTCTTCATGTGGGAGTAAGAGGTTAGACAGAAAGCACTTGTAAATCTCAAGATACTTATGCTTTTGCTCCTTCATCGTGAAAAAAATAAGGTTAGAAGAGACAACAGGGAGTGATTGAAATGTGAATGGAAAATCTTTGAAAGTCATTCTCCACATGTGCAGGTGCTAGAGAAGAATTCCTTTCTTTGGCCTCATTACTGTGTGTAGAAAGGAGTAGTTCTGTAGGTTTGGGGGTTTTTTCCCCTAATCCCACTCCAGCTCATCACTTCTTTTCTCTCATTTTGGGAAAGTTGTTATTCTTACTGATTGTGCGTTGTGCATCTGAGTTTATGTCATCTTTATGTGGGAAGGGACTGAAATAAAGAAGTTGACACAACCTAGGGCCTGTTTTGCCAAAGTGTGTTTTGGCTGTGCAAGTATTTATTTATTTAAATTTCCTTCACATTACAGGTGTTGACTTATCTGATATGAACTATTCTATATGTCTTTTTATATTACCAGCCTTCTAGAATTCCAAATAGCAGAGTATAATGGGAATTATAAGTCTTATTTGTTCATTGTTTTTTAACACGATAGACATAATATGCCCTCCTATGGATGTTATTTTTTTGGTTATCGGTTTGCTGTTATTTGATAGGCTTCTTGGCCTCCCAAAATATATAAGCAGTTATCACATCAGACTTAAGTTTGCTTATTTCCACTGAATATGTATATACTCACATGTTATAGGATAGTTAATTATTAAACTAATAAAACTGACAGACCTCTAAGTACTAGATTTATCTTCAACTGCCACATTCAAAAGTAAATGTAAGTAAGCCTATAATTCATGTTGACTTATAGGAATAGTAAGTTAAAGCCTTTTTGGAGACAGAAATAAACATGATCTGTTTCTACTTCATGATATAGATACATAACTATATATATGCTTGGTCTTATGTGAAGGTGTCATGGTATTCAGTACTAGCTATTTAGAGCTATACCTGTCCCATGAATTATTCTGAGTTGAATGTTGTATTAAGGTTATTGTTTTTTATTTTCATTTCTAGAGTTAATTTGTGGAAAATTTCAATGTAATTGATCTTATTCCCACTGTCTCCTTGATCTTTTTGGGGAAAATAAGATATATGGGTGACTATGGTAGAAATTCTTTCAGTGTTGGGAAAAAGTACAGTAAATAGCTATCAGTGAAGTTCTTTAGCTGTGGTAACTCTTGCTTTAGCAGTTTCATTTCCTTTGTTGCATCCTCCTCTGCCACAAGTCACTTGCAACTCCTATCTTTATATGGGTCGGTTCTCTAAAGCATCTTCTATATGGAAACAAAATCAGTGCATAGCAGTCCTTGAAATGCATGTACTCATCTTTTTTTTCTTGAAGAGTAAGAAAATGAACAAATCATTGCCTTTCACTGGAGAAAGAGAATAAACTTCTGGCAGGTGGGATTTTTAAATGGAATGCATCTCATCTGGCTTATAGAGAGCCAACAATTTAAATTAGAAGCAGACCTACATAAACCTATGTCAGAAAGATGCGAGGTAAGGTAATGAGAAATGTGATCTAGACCTATTTCAGGAAATATCTGTACTCAAAATCTGATGTTTAGCATTCTAAACTGTCTCTTTAACACATTCTTGATGACTTTCATTACATTGTCACAGAGAACAGCATAATAATAATGCAAATGACCATCAGCAACAGATGATGCCTAAATCACCTACTTTCACCAACCACCCATATTAATCCTAAATATAGTACCACTCCAATATGGCACATCCTTAATGATCTGAGCCACATTCCAAATTTTCACTTAGTCAGACACTTAGTCACAAACTGATCCTGTTAACTGCAAGGCAGCAGACTGGAGATAGAGACTGAAGAATGAAAGAAAATAAAAAGATAAGGTAACCATTTAAAAAGACAGAAGTGTGATGATTTATTCAAATTCAAAAAGAAGAAGGCTTAAGAATCTAAATAAATTAGACATAGGCAGGTACTATGAATCTGTCATAAACTTGAAATTGGATAATTTATAGAGAAACCTCAGTTCCATATGAGCTGCAGTTAATGTTTTAGTTCCCTAAGTGCCATCTGCACAAGTGTCTCATTTTGAATACAGGTGAGTTCAATGAGGATCCCCAAAGTAGGTGCTTGATCTACTGGGGTATTCAGGAGCATTCCCAAATCCCTTCAAATTGTAGTGAGACCTGTCACTTTCGTTTAAATCACAGCTTGAGTGGAAAAACAGAAACCCTCCTACCTTCCTGTCTTCTCCTCTTTTTTATTTATCAAAGTAACTAATCCCTATAGCCTAGTAAACAAAGCCTGATGAATAGGGGCCTGCATTTACTGTACTACCCAATACCAAAACATTGAAACTAACACTTTTCAACACTCTCCACTCCTCTCATTCCTTACTGTGCCATTAAGATGGTCAGTCAAACTGTCCTGTTCTTTGGAAAAAGGAAGAGAGCAGTTCTCAGGCAGGGTGTAAACATGGTACTCCAGCTCACCCAGAGGAAGGAGGTGACCTGAGGGTGCAGGGGGTTTAGGTAAACTAGGCAGTGCTGTTGCAGCCAATCCAGTTGAATCTCCTCATCCTGGAGGAATCACAGAATCAGAGTAGTTGAAGTTGGAAAAGACCTCTGGAGGTCACCTGGTCCACCCACCCTGCTCAAGCAGGGCCACCTAGAGCCCAGAACCATGACCAGAAGGCTTTTGAATATCTCCACAGCATCTCTGAGCAACCTGTGACATCGCTTTATCAACCTCACAGGGATAAAAGGTTTCCTAGTGTTTAGAGGGAAGCTCATATGTTTCAGTTCGTGTCCATTTCTTCTCATCCTGTCACTGAGCATTACTGAAAAGAGGCTTGCTCTGCTCTCTTTGCATCCTCCCTTTATGTATTTATATACTTACTATTATATGTATGCGCACTATATGTGATATACTATATATATACATAATTTATGTACTCATTATTTAATAATAATTTCCCTCCTTAAAATTCTCAAGGCTAAACAGTCCCACATGTCTCAGCCTTTCCTCATAGGATAGATATTTGAGTACCTCATCATCTCTGTAGCCCTTCATTGGACTTTCCAGTAGGTCCATGTGTCTCTTGTAGAAGAGCCCATAACTGCACATAATACTCCAGGTGTGGCCTCACCAGTGATGAGTAGATGGGAAGGATCAATTCCCTTGACCATACGTTGTATTAGTATTAAGTATTAAGACAATGTATTAGGCAATACTTTGTCTAATGCAGGCCAGTATACAAATACATTGGCTATGTTTGTGGCAAGAACACATTGTTGGCTCAAATTCAGTTTCTTTCACTGCCAGCTGTCCTGCTGCTATAAACCTCCTTCTTGTCTCATAACCCGTTTCCAAACTGCCCATATGTTCAGATGTGCCAGGTTATGCCCAGGTGCTGATGGTACCAGAAGGTTCTGCAGCCTCACCACCTTTCTGGGGGCTGACAGCTGGTGTGTGCAAAGTCAGCTCTGTTACTGTGCAGCTGTGACCCTGGATCACCGTGAAAACAGCTACATTGTGAGAAGGAGCTGTCAGAAGCTCTTCTCGGGCCTCCCCACCCATCCTAGAGCTGGCCAGGTCCCGGTCTCTTTTCTCCCTGCCTGACTTCTCCTTGCTGACCTAGGCCTGGGTCCACATGGAGATTTGTGCTGTGCCTGATACTGACACAGCCAGATCTGCTCTGCCCTTCTTGCTGGGGTACCTTGGGACCGCATCCCATGTGGTGAGGGCACTGCCCTGACAGCAATGCTCCCAGCTCCCTAAACCCTGAACTAGCTACCTTGCAATTCCCTCACTCTAGGTTAGCATTTTCAGGGCCAGAGAGCTGGTCTGCCACGTTCAGAGTGTCTCTAGGCTTCCTGACTTCTCTCCTCACACATGTAAAGCAAAGGACAGGAACTGTTGTACCTACATCCCGTTTAAAATACTCATACTTCTGAATGGCTTTGGGATGGATTGGTCATGTTATAACACTGGAAAAGCTTCAAGTGAACCAGGTTCTTTTAGGAAATAAAATAATGAAATTAAAGAATATTTCATTTATTTTCATATATGTTTGATTCCTGTTTACTGCGATAATGGTTACTGGTCTTTATGAGAATTACTATATCTCTAAAAATAGCATTTGCAGAGGATAATGTGCCAAAATGTGCCTGAAAAAATATTGAACGCAGGAGATTGTTTGTAAGACTGAATATGACGTGCCAGTTTTACTGATGTCAAACAGGTATACAGTAATCTTGTCTAGATTTTGCTTTTCCAGTTGGATTTACTATATTTTATATGCTTAAACATCTATAGTATTAATCTATAATGCTCTGGCTATAAGCAAGCAAGTTCCTTTTTTGTTTGGTTGGGGCTTTTTAATTTTTTTTCCCTCTTTTGTCATTTCATTGTTCAAACTACTTGGACATTGACGATATTTTTATCAGGAAAGGAATCAGAGTTTATTGACAAAAATATTTTTTTCCTTGTTAAAACTGGTGGCAAATCTAGACACAATCAGGAAGTGTCTCTAAGACAATCAGACAAAAGCAGCTCTTGTCATTTTGGCATATCAATCTGCTTTCTTTGGCTGAGTATCTAATGCTGTTTTGTGGTCACAAAAACTTGTTTAACAAGACCTAGCCATTGCTACCCTTTCTTGAATTTGCAGAAAAAAAATTATATGACTTTTTTCTACTTACAAGGGACATAGTAAAAGCAAACAGTTTTCACATCAGGTTTTAATAATTTTTTTTAGATCATTGGAATCGGTATTGTATGATATTACTCAGTGGTGTGTAAGAACTTCTAAAATGGCATGCAGTTTCATCAATACAATGTATATGATCCTGGCCCAGCATCAGTTATTCCCTTAACACGAAGCTGTCCTTTGCACCAGCAAATGTAAGGTTCACTGCAGAGGTCCTGAACCACCGATCAAAAGGCACTATTACAATGTCTTCAGTAGGGCCAACATTTACCATTTTATTTTCTAAGGATGCTCTGTAATATAAAGCTCGTCCTATATTATGAGCAGGCAAACTTCTCATACTTACCTTTATCATAGATTTATTCATATGTGCTATTTCTGCATCTCTGGGAATCCTACCAGAGTGGTGACAGGGTTAATGTACCTTTTTTCATTGAAGCAGATGGGGGAATATGCTGTAGATGAAAGAAGGACAAAGGTTTGCACTGCAGCTTTTTTTCTACAGCATTTGTTAACTGTTATTCCAGAAATACTCCCCTGATGTATATCACTCTAATGTTTCTAATGTCCAAATGTCAAAAAAGTAATATTAGACTGGTGTCACTCCCCTGGTGAATATGACAGAAGTCTTAGTAATGAAAACCAGTGTGGTTTCATATTTGTGTTCAGAAAATCTTCATAAAATGGAGTCAATTTGTATACATAAGGATTTAAACCTATGTTTCAGGGTATCAAATCAAAGACAGATTTATATATCATATTTGGTTATCATCTCTTCCAACTGAATATTTAGCAAAGGTTTTCAGAATATTATCCTGCAGTTTATATCAAAGGAAAATCAGTATCTTGATAGGTTTTAGACAGAGCCTAGACATGTTCACATATTGGTTCAAGCAGTTCCTTAGCTAAAGTAAAAGACAGTTTGGATATACCAGGATTCTTATTGATCTATTAATGTCTTATTAAGTCATTACTCCCTTTTTATAACACCTTCTGAAGCTTCCAAGCCCGTCACTGAAAAAATTGGCAAGTCTCCCAGGTTGTGACTATCCAGTATCAGAAGTATCAGAACTGCTTTTCCAGATATGCAGGGATTATATTAGAATTTTTTAAGTTAGAAAGGTGTCTTGGGTTTGCATGGCCAGGTTTTGGTAGTGAGGGATTATAGGGGTGGCTTCTGTGAAAAGCTGCCAAAAGCTTCCCCTGTGTCTGACGGAGTCAAAGCCAGACAGCTCCAAGTCAAACCTACTGTTGACCAAGGCAGAGCCCATCAGCAAAAGTGGGAGCTCCTCAGGGCTTAACAAAGTTAAGAACAGAAAAAAACTCCACACAACCCTGCAAAAAAGCAAATTGCAGAGGAAGAAAGGGGTGGGAATATGTGAAAGAAACAGCCGTGCCGACACCAAAATCAGCAAAGGAAGGGGATGAGGTGCTCCAGGTGCCAGAGCAGAGATTCCCCTGCAGCTCAGGGTGGGGGAGAAGATATTCACCTGCAGCCCATCGGTGCCAGATGGAACCACATGCCAGACGGATCAGGTGGACACCTGAAGGAGGCTGGGACCCCATGGAAAACCCATGATGGAGCAGGGTCCTGACAGGACCCTTGCGCTTGTGGAGAGAGGAGCCCAGATTTGCTGACAGGACTTGTGACCTTGCAGGGGACGCACACTGGAGCAGCCTGTTCCTGTAGTACTTCACCCTGTGTAAGGGACTCACACTGGAGCAGTTCATGAAGAACTACAGCCTGTGTTATAGGACTCAGCACTGGAGAAGTTCATAGAGAACTGTCTCCTGTGGGAGGGACTCCATGCTAGAGCAGGAGAAGAGTGTGAGGAGTCCTACCCCTGAGGAGGAAGTAACAGTAAAGACAACATGTGGTAAACTAACAGCAGGCTACACTCCCTGTCTAATTTTTAGAGGTTTCTCTGTAGGGCCTCTCTGCCTTCGAGGAAGTCAACAGGTCCTCCAAGTTTTGTACTGTCAGCAAGTTTGCAGACAATAAAAAATTGGGAGGAGCTGTTGACTCCCTGGAAGGCAGGGAGGCCCTGCAGAGAGACCTGGACAAATTAAAGGCCTGGGGAACCACCAACCATATAAAGTTCAACAGGGGAAAGTGTCGAATTCTGTAACTGGGATGGGGCAACCCAGAAGGTGTTTGGGCACTGGAACAGGCTCCCCAGGGCAGCGGTCACAGCAGCAAGCCTGACAGAGTTCAAGAAGTGTTTGGATTATACTCTTAGACACATGGTGTGACTCGTGGGGATGATCTTTTGCAGTCCTGAGTTGGACTCGAGGATCCTAGTGGATCCCTTCCAATTCAGCATATTCTGTGATTCTGTAGAAGGAGGTAGAGAAAATCAGGAGCGAAGTTGAGCCCAGAAAGAAGGAAGGGGTGGGAGGAAGATATCTGAAGACTTGGTTTTATTTCTCATTATCCTACTCTGTTTTGATTAGTAATAAATTAAACTAATTTCACCAAGTCAGGTCTTTTTTGCCTTTGGCAGTAATTGGTGAGTTATTTCTCCCTGTCCTTATCTTGACCCACAGGTTTTTTGTTAAATTCTCTCTCCCCTTCCCACCTGAGAAGGGGAGTGATAGAGCAGCTTTGGTGGGCACCTGGTGTCCAGGCAGAGTCAACCTACCACAGAAGAGCATATTCCTGTTTCAGTTTAGGCTATGTAAATATGTTCTGAGCTTGTCTGGAAATATATATGAGAATTGCAGCTCTAGATCTTCACAGATATCCAAGTATTCTTCAAAAAGAAGCAGCATCTGCAGCAGTGGAGAGCCCCACTGCAGCATTAAAAGCAGAAAGCTGTTCCAGGAGCAGTTCATTCATAAAATGCTATTGGCAATTCTGGAGTATGGATAGATGAAGAGATCAGTTACATAGCTTTGATACCAGAAAATAGCATTCCTAATTTATCAATATAAAATATAATGGAGCAGATGTTATGAGCACCATTTTAGTAAAAAAACAAGCCAACCAAGCAAAACAACAAAAAACCCCAAACAGAACCCCATCAAACTTCTGCTAAAAAATGCCAACAAAAAAGTTTTAGCTTGTTATATCTTATAAGAGTTATGTTTAGAGTATACTGTTTGTATCTTGGTTCAATTTTCTATGAAAAAATCAATTTCACATTAGGAATCATTTAAATTAAACACATTTTTCAATGACTACTAGCTCTTTTTCCAAATGTCACAGTCAAAATCAAACACTGAGGGCAAAAGGTCCATGCCTACAAAATAATGGATTTTTTCATGTATATTTCCAATAATGTTTAACAGAAATCTATTTCCATGTTACTTAGAGATTGACAAAAATAATGTTGTTCATACATTAGTAATCAAAATTATTTCTCCTAAAGATCAAAAGAATTCTGCATCTATTTCCTTTACTTATGGTACAGTTTTATTCTTAGTTTTATGATGAAAAGAAAATTAAAATGTAAGGTATGTATGTACTGCTGCCAGAAGATTTCTGAATCTGGTGAAATGAATTGCTTATGCTAACACTCAGTTAAAAGGAACATAAATCTAAATTTACAGTGGCTGACACCTGAGTCTTGGTGAGGGATTCAATTTATATACACTCTATATGCATTTCATTACTGTAAAGTCTCTTTATAGAAAACCTTACCAAACAAAAGGCAATCCTTTCTCTCTGACTTAGTAAATAGCCACATCTAACCCCTCATTTCTAAAGCACTGGCTATGCCCATGGAAGTGACTATTCTTGGTATAATCATTGGCTCATGCTAAAAATCCATGCTTCTTTGTGATAACACTTTTTGCAATCAAGACATGTGATATAACAGGATGTGTGTCACCTTGCCTCAGGTGGCCTATTAGGTTTAAAGGTCAAGGCCAAGTGACACAGTCATCTATACATGGGTACTGTTTCTGTCTGATACTTTTTCCCATGCCTCTAGTCTAAGGACTTGGTTACCAAGTGTCCCTGAATAATATATACATATATAATAAAAATAAAATTGACAGTGATGTATTAAATTTATCACAGCAATTCTCAGAAATTCGATGAATAGATTCGATGTCTATACACAAACTTGCCATTCTCTTAAACGAGGTATAGCTTTAAGGCCTTTAGGCCTTAAATAAAAACTGCAACATTCAGTGCATATATAACACAAATTGTAACACCTAATTAGTTGTTTTCATTATATGCCCAGCGTGCCTGTAACAAATGTGGATAGAGCCTTCCCAAATCTTCGTCCGCGAAGCCTAGCCATGAATTATATGCCAAATAATATCAAAGGATGATTACAAATATCAATGTGCTATTGCACACATTGCAGGTCTTGTGTATGTATATAAGTACAGTTTCGGGGTTTTGATAACCTAACAGAGAAAAAGAGGTTAGACGGATGAGACAGAAGAAATTACTTTTATTTACCCTTTTTTTTTTACCTATAATTACCCATTCTTATTCCCAAAATAAGTCACAAGTCTGGAGTGCACCAAATGCAGGTAAGAATAAACAAACGCCTCAGGAACAAGTATAAATCTCCAATGACTGAATCCCACTCATCATTTTGCTCCCAATGAGAATATATTAGCCATGCATGCAAGATGATGTGTACCATTACTCCATGCAAGAATGAAAACATGCCACAAGCATCATTCCTCCACCCATCCCAGTGTACCTTCTATCTAGTCTGATGGCTAAAACAGTCAAGTAAATGTTGTTTTTTTGTTTTTTTTCCATAGGGATTCAAATTTCTTTAGGAGAATGAGGGAGTTGAATATGAATCTTTCACAGTCTCATAGAGTATATCTACCACAGGGCTACTGTAAAAAGAATCAATTTTTGCTGTCTCAGTTCTGAAAGATGAGACTGCCTCTCAGTTTTTTACAAGTACAAGTTGACAAGTAAAATTTCCCAACATCTAAACATTGAGGAAATGCCAAAGCTTTTTTTTTTTTTTGGTATGTGAACATTGAACGGTGTTATCCTTTGAGGTAAAACTAAAATCCTGTTCAACACACCAAGATTTCATTCATGTGCCCACTGAGCCTAAGAACTATCTATAGGCTTGCTTAGTCATTGGGAAGGGAAAAACATACTTTACTGCACAGGTGAACATTTTAAAAGCACTTGGCCAGCTAAGTTACTCTTGGGGTGAGTGAGAGGATCTGATTTTAAGCCAGCCAGGCTTAAATCAGTACAATAAGCACACCACAACATTTTGGATTTTTGGCCCTAATGATCCAAGGGAAGCTGCAAAATCTGGTCCAGTTCTTCCTTAGCATTCTTTTGAATGATCTCACTTTTACTTTTTACCTTGATTATTTAGTCCCTAGTTCATCAAAATTCATTTATCAGACCTTTTTATCAAATTTGTGCTTCTTACTGTGAGAAAATACATTTCTTTTCAAGAACAGATGTCTTTTTATGTTACAGCTTTATTTTTATACTCTTTTCAGTCTTCTGTTGATCTTTGTTTATAGAATGTTTTATCTAGAAAATTTAGTTAGACAGAAAAAAAGCTTCCAACAGTGTATAGTGCAATGCTTATTTTAAAAATTATAGTAATCTCTATAGTCTGTTGTGATACTGTGGGTTTCAGTCTTCAGCATTGACAAAACCAAGCCAACGAACCAAAAACAGCCCTTAGAAGAAAGAGCCACTCTCATGTATGCTTCCCTGACATATTTCTCTCTTTTTTTTCCTGGTAGAAATAGCACCCGATCTCAAGTCAAATTTAATGACTAAATGTCATACATGAAGCCGTAAAAACTTAGCCAAAGGGACTATTTATCCTCGAAAAATGTCAGAAGCGAAAGACTGTAGCCTCAAATCTGATTTCCCATTCATACCACCTGTCTCGTTCTACTAACATAAATTTCCCTGGCTAACAGAAACATAATGGAACTTTTCTGTGTGTGCTTTGGGAAAAAAGACTAATAAAGATGGATAGAAAGAGCTAATATCATCAATGGTTTATCCAGGACACCAAGGAATAGTTTCTGAAGCCCTTGTTGTTTTGTTTGTCGGAGAGAAGTGTAGTAAGGTACAAAATGTTACCTGCTACACTTCCTTCCTTGGCTGCAGATCTCCTCAGGCATCAAAGAAATTGTGCTGAAAAGAGCAAATCTGAAGCTTTGCTGGTTGACACTGGACAGCACCGTACTGCAAATGAGTCCCAACGTTTCCTTTCTCTGCTTTGACCAAATAACCTCGAAGAAATGATCTGAAAAAAAAACTGAAAGATTTTTTTTGAGAGATATACGTTAAGAAATAGTTTGTAAAAAGAAACAGAAAGCCCCTCAAAAGTAAGGATCACTAAATGAACAGACCAGGCGTGACAGCAATTTGTAATGAACATCTAATTAGCTCATTAGGCCACACCTCTAGAGTAGGAAGACGGGAAAGACCTTTTTCCCCACAGACCATCACCAACATTCAAAGAGAACAGAGAAGAAGCCCCAGAGACCTTCAGCAATTGCAGAAGAACAACAATTCAGGAAAACAAGAAAATAAGGGTATGATGGCGTCATAGAAGACTGACAAAAGTATAAGGTGAAGGTTGCAGGAAGGGAATAGACTCATATAGATGTAGATAATTTGATTTGAGTAGGGTATATATCCGTCTAAGTCAATGCGAGATAAATCCTGGAATATCTGTTATTCTCCTATCCATTCAGTATGTATCCATTCAGTAACTGCAGTTTATACATTTATTTTTTGGTTTTTTTACTTTGTTCACACCACTCATGTCATAGCTAAGTTCGTATTCTCAGTTCCCAGTGCTCTGTAGGTAGGACTTCATGGCTACATCTGCAGATACAGAATGAAGTCTCCCTTTCACAGAATCACAGAGGCTGGAAGAGGCCTCCAAGATCATCGAGTCCAACCTTTGATGGATCACCACCTTGGCAACTAGACCATGGCACTAAGTGCCATGTCCAGTCGTTTCTTGAATACCTCCAGGGACTGTGATTCCACCACCTACCTGAGCAGCCCATTCCAATACTTGACCACCATTTCAGTGAAGAAATTCTACTTGATGTCCAACATGAACAACCCCTGGTGCAGCTTGAGGCCATTTCTTCTTGTCCTGTCACTGATTGTCTGGGAGAAGAGACCAGCCCCCACCTGACTACAACATCCTTTCAGGTAGTTGTAGAGAGTGATGAGGTCTCCCCTGAGCTTTCTTTTCTCCAAGCTAAACAACTCCAGCTCCCTCAACTGCTTCTCATATGACTTACCTTCTAGACCTTTCACCATCTGCATTTCCCTTCTCTGGACATACTCCAGCACTTCAATGCCTTTCTCGTAGTGAGGGGCCCAAAACTTATCACAGGATTTGAGGTGCAACCTCATCTGTGCTGAGTACAGAGTAACAATCACTTCCCTGGTCCTGCTGGCTGCGCTATTTCTGATACAAGCCAGGATATCATTGGTCTTCTTGGCCACCTGGGCACACTGCTGGCTCATGTTCAGCACACTGTTGGCTCATGTTGACCAGTACCCTCAGGTCCCGGCACTTTACCTTGTTGAACCTCATGTTGTTGGCCTTGACCCATCAATCCAGATTGCTTTGCCTCTTTCCCAATACTCCTTCTTTTTCAATACTCTTTTTTTCCGCTCTGTTTTTTATTGGTCTCTAGTAGCTATATAGCTTTAAAAATCTGGCATTCTGACTTTCCATACAGTTGACTCTTCAGAAAATAAAGTATGAGAATTGATATTATTTCTCTTCTAATACACATTCTTCTTTTGGGGAAAATAAAAAATGGTCTGAACTTTAAGGGCTCAGAAAAAGAGTTGAAAATTATGACAGAAAAAATATCTATATCTTTTATGCAAAAACAATTTTCAAAGTAATATCTGTTAGTTGAATTTTAAAAAAGGACATCAGAAAGTTTGCAGAGATACAACTCGTGAGATTGATATGGTTTGAAGCTGGCTCCCTGCCAAGTCTCCAAACCTTACCACAAGAAGTCCCCCTCCCCCCCTCAGGGAGAAGAGGGAGAAAAAAAACTAAGAAAAACCCGAAACGAGAGAGAGACAGCTAAAGTGATATATATAAATATATAAGTATATTTACACTTTTCACAGTTATATATTTAATTGAAATATATACAATTTCACAAGGGAAAGGGAAGGGGAAGGGAAAAGGAACAAAGCCAAAATAAAATATATATATACATCCCAATTAGTAGCCCAATATCTAACAACTAAAAGAGTTAGCAAAGAAATATCTCACTACTCTTCTTGGGACGACTGAGAGTCGCTCCGGAATGATCGCCAGTAACCTCTGTCTCCCAAGGTCGGCAAGGCCTAACCAGGCCTCGCTCCCCAACATGGCAGACTCAACAGCAGGGAACCTGCACCTCCAAGCCGCCGGAAGGAAAAGAGAGTGAAGGCCTCTCCTCCTTTCTTCTTATAGTCCGGCTTACGTAAAAATTGTAGGGAATACTGGGTAAATCTGGACCCTTCCTTGGTTACAAACTGGTCACCAAGGAAGGCCTAGCCCAAACCACCACAGTAGCCCCAATGTTATATTTTCCAGTTTGCGAAGGTCTATTAAAATCAAATTAGGACACAATTCAGTCTTACATTTCAGTGGTCCTCGATGGTATTTCTTCACTGACCTTTAGGGAGGCATTCATCTCACTTACATTTAGCTATCTTAAGTGAATTGCTTAAGTACTTGTACAGCTAAGGTGGAAAGGGGAAGGCTGAGGAAAAAGAAAGGCAAACATTTAAAGAACAATTGTTCTTTTCCTAAAAATATCCATAAAATGGGTATTATGAGTCATTCTCTGTCTTATAAGTAACCTGTGGACTATATGCATCTCCTACTGGTCTTTGATAGTTTCCGCTAGCCAAGAAAAAAACTGCCCACAATGAAACAGGAATAGGGAATTTTTGAAGGCCTAATTCACTATGAATTCTGGTATTTTTTAAAGAATAGACTAGGAAGAGAGTCACATGCGAGTCAGAGACTATAAGTGGGTGAGCAAAGCATTTTCAGTCATTGTGAAATGCAACAGGGTTGGTAGGTTTGATGTTCAAATGTGGGTAGATCACTAAAGATTACTTAAAAATTAATTCTAATTGTCTGTCCAATGCTGTAATATCTCCAGAGAACCAAAACCCAGTTATTTGTAGGTGTTAACTGCATAGAATTGCAGTGCAAATGCATCTCAATCTGTATTACAATAATTTCCCCTTTCTCAATGAATAGGAAGAATGGAATAGGGGGAAATAGGACGCATTGGCAGGTGTGGTTTTGGAGATTAGAATGGTCTTTAAAGCTTCACAGTGTGATAACAAAAAATATCACTAACAACTTACCTTTATAGCACATCTGTATCTTGATTCACTGAGGAACATTACATTACAAACTTTTACTTTATCAGATCTTAATTGTGGTAACAAAACAGTATTATTTGTGTATCTTGTTATTCTGCTGTTGCTCTTTGCCTCCTGTGCTACTTACAACTCAAGCAGTAAAGCTAAAAATGATGTATTTGGAAAATTGAATCTCTGAGTCACTCCAAGGTACTAAAGCAAATTAAATGAAAATTGGAAGAGCTAGAATTTTTTTCACATGAGTGAATAGTTTCTTACAGAATAAATACAAGGCTGTTTGAGTGGAAAAAACACAGATTGCCAAAAGACAGCAGAAAAGCTGTTCTATTTTACATATAAATGAAACAGAGTGAATAAAAAAATATGTTGAAGTCTGGTTTAAAAAATACAAACATACATAACCAACAAAAACCTCAAAAGCAACTTTTGATCTAATTAACCTCTTTCGTCTTCAGTTTGTT
>NW_016690186.1:5857300-5859785 GCF_001604755.1 Lepidothrix coronata | reverse complement strand
GACCTGTCTGCCAGAATTTGCATTTTGATTCAACTGTCAGTGAAATGAATCCAGAGCATCAGCATCTCCAAATAGCATTTCCTATTGCTAATAAGGTTCCTATTGTTTGTGGAGCCAATTTTTTATTTCATTTGCCCTTTGCTTTGAAAGTATCTTTGGCTTCTATCAGCCAATGATTTGAAAGAGATTTTGCTACAAATAATTTATTTATGTCTTCTTAACCGGTACTGAGATAGCAGAAATTAGTCTGTAATCAACCTGTGAATACACTTTACTCCACCCTCACAGAGGGTCCAAGATGCTTGGTGTCTCCCATATTCCTATGGAGATGTTTTTCATAGAAAGCAACTACAGATTTGTCACGCTTCTCAAGTAGAAGCCAGTATTTTTTCTCTTTTCTGTAATATCTTGTATACTTCCCTGATATGTCTGAAGATACCACTTCTTCCTCAGATAACTTCAATTAAAATTATCTAGAAGATGTCAGCAAAAGTAAACTGAGGAGTTTTGGTCTAAACTAGTGCATTTTTATAAACTGGTAACGATGGGGAAAGGTTTATGAGAAAACAGAAGTTAAAGTGTTGTTTGAAGCATACTGACTGAGAACAAGCTGAAAGTCTTTCTCTGAATGTAATTCCTCAGACCTGCTCAGATCAGGCATCTGAAATTTTTTTTGCAACCTAGTCTGTCACAACCTCCCCCTCTACCATGGAAGGCCTAGATTAGATATTAGGGAAAATTCCTTCTCTGAAAGGGTCATCAGGCATTAGAAATGACTGTCCAGGGAAGTGGTGGAATAACCGTCCCTGGATGTATTAAAAAAAACAACATGTGGATGTGCTGCATACAGTGGTGCAAGTTTAATGGTTGGACTCAATGATCTTAGAAGTCTATTCCAACAATAATATTTTTATGGTTCTATGTTTTGAGGAGGGATAGGATAGGATTATGCAGTCTATTTATCTCTGAAAATTTTCCTCTGTCAGAATATTCTAGTAAATACTTTTGCCATCAATAGCTCCTCTCCATGAAGATTGTATCTCCACATATACTTAAACCCAAAAGTTAGTTAATAATGATGGCAGCAAAATCATTAGTGCCTGAATTTCCTTCAGCTGGTCAGAACACCATCTGTATTTTCCTCACAGACCTGATTTTTCATCACATTTAAAATATTAGGCAATCACTAAAAATAAACTAAAAAAAGCCCCCAAATTCTTCCCTCCCTCCTCCTCCTCCACGAAGTCTGGATGCTTCAGTGAACTATTTTGTTCATTATTATGCTTAAAATAGAAGGCCAGATGTTTCCATCCTGATGAATTTTCTTATCACTGCTGCTCAAGTCATGTGATCTTCAAAGCTCTTTACCTGCAAGATCAAAATGATTAATTTTCACTCCTTTGAAGTTATAGAACCTGCAACTTGTTGGGGTTTGAATCAGAAAAAAAATCAGTGTCTGCCAAAGTGTTTTGACCATCTGTAGCAACGGATAGAAAAGAGTCTGGGTGAGGAGATAAATATGGCTACTTAGGCTTAGGTTGAGCACTTGGACCACGAAGCTTGAAGAAATCTAATTTTTCAGTTCACCTCTTCCCCATTATTGAAAGGTCTCCAAGCTCTGTAATCTCTTTCGTTCATACTCTGGTGAAACCATGCTAAACTAAAGGATGTAAAGGCCAGAACCCAAAACAGGAGTTACAGAAAAGGTTTACGGAAGGCCTTCAAAGCACTCGGTGTTCTCAGGCATTGGCTTAGGCTGCACTACTATCCAGTAATTTTAGTCTGTAATCTGCAGAGGCATATTAGGTTCTTACAGAAGTGAGATTGAAAATACTATACTGAAATTCATCATGTACAATTGTATGCTTCTGAAGCCTAACCATTGGAAACTCATATATTAGGTTTCTTCTCTGTGTTTGTCAGGCATTAACGTAGAAAAACATTAGACAGTAAAGTGATATTAAGAAAACTCAGGGATGGTTATGTTAATCAACAGATGCCACAAGTTTAGACATCAGTATTGCCCCCTGGATAGCTGTGTTTTTCCAAATTTACAGCCTATGATATCAAGACCAAACCTGCTTTAAAACACTCCCGCAATCAGGCGGAAAAGGCAGAGTTCAAGCATGGCGCAGAATTTACAACCCAGAATGAGACATTCTGCACCTGAATGGACATTACTTCACTGGACTTTGCCTTATTATACTGGATATGACATTACCCCGGATTGGACAGTTTATCCCCAGTTATCCCCAGTTGTCCCCGGTTTATTATTGTATTGTTATACTGTTGTCTGTACCCCAGTTGTTGTTTTTTAAATCATCCACCATATTGTCTTCCTCATCCCCTCACAGTTTTCCCGCTCCCCTGCACCTGATTGGCCACTAAGTGCTGCAGTGCAGGGAGCGCTACCATCGGCCCATTCCCCCAGATACACCAAAACTCCTCCCCTCCTTGCCCAGTTCCCCACTCACATTCATCCCTG